>NC_046665.1:24976842-24994057 GCF_010883055.1 Belonocnema kinseyi | reverse complement strand
ATATATACACTTTAATAATAATATTTTCTTGGCAGTTTTTGAAAAAACTTCAGCCAGACAAAACAAAGTTTTCAAAATGTTTTAGATATATGTAAAAAATAAAAACGATTTTGCTTCATGTATTTAGAGGAACTTGCAATTAGTTCCTATCAAAATTTTGAGGCTATAAAATAAAATGATGTATAATCAAGAGGACTCAAATGGCATATCTAAATTATTTATAAATTCAAAATATTAGAAAATATATTTGGCTCTAGAAATCAATGTCAAGTTATCTGCTTGAAATGAGTAATCCTTACTATTAAAATGCAGAGAACAAACACGCATATGTTTGAGGTTACCTTCTTCTCCTGTTTTAGAACATTTTCACATTGCTTTTTCCGAGCGATCATTTCTTCAGGCCCACTTTTATTAACCACTTTAACAAAACCTTTTTTAGACAAGGGAAATTGATGAAACCTAACATCTCGGTTTCTGCTAGCCTTGCTTGAACATCCGAAAACAGAGCAAAATTTTTTACTCTTGCTTTTCCTCGGACTGAATTTCATACCTAGATCGTCTATTTCAATATTATCGGACTTTTTTAATTTGATGATTTAAATCGTAGTATTCAAAAAATATATCTATATTCTACTCTGAATATCACCGGAATAGTACACAGCGTTTTAAAAACGAGCCCGTTATTTTCGTGCCAAATTTAGCTACCAGATAACATATCGCTGTATTTCAAATCCCAATAGTGTGTATCAACTTCTGAAAGCCAAAATAAAAACAGATTTGATTGGGGTAGGCTGCCCAGCCCACATCCAGGGCTGCTAGATTGGGCTATCAATCGCCGATTGGGCTACGTCGATCTACTATTTGGCGACTAAAATCTTATCGCCGGGATTTATGGCCATTTGGGCTACTTATGAAATTAAAATGGCTACTTGTGAGGTAAATTTCTAAAAAAGTATTCAGAGAGCTGGGGAAAAGATCACGAACTCAAAAGTATATATGTCTCATAAGAACTTATCATAACCTACCGTTTTTACATATTTAATTATTATATTTTGTTTATTATAATATTAATTAATATATTAAAATTTACGAAATTTAAATTAGACCAAAATCCAAATTAAAAATCCCATTTAACGTCCAATAATCAAATTGATGCAAAATTCTGTTAAACAAAACAAGAATCCAACTACCAAATTTGGACCACAACGAATAAACGAAAACCAAAAAAACCTATTGTAATCTGAAAAAAAAATAAAATAAAATAAAATTTTCGGAAAAAAATAAAAAAGAGGAAAGAAAAATGAGAAGGCAAACAACCACATCCCCTTCCTTCTCTTTTTCTTTCTTTCGTCTTTTTTATTTTTATGACCATCAAATTACAATAAAATAAAAATAAAAAACATAAATAAATAAATTTGCATTACCAAAGTTTCGGTACTCGTACAGTACACCTTATCAAGGCAAGAAAATTTTAAGTGGTGGAAATTGATAGCACCCACGAACAGATGCTCTCTCTCTGATACCTGAGAATCGAATGAGGGTCAAAAGGCCAATCTGTTGTAAACACAATATAAATATCTGTCACAATTACATCAGAAATAAAGAAAGTAAAAGAAAAACAGAATTCATAAAACAGCTACGTTATATGTAATTAATCATATTAGCATGATTTTTGTTCAACCCATCCAAATCGGTTTTTAAATTAATAGATAACTTTTTTTTTGTTTTTTTAATATAAAACATTTCTATGAATTCCCTCTTTCTCTCATTACTTTCACTATGCAAAATTTGAATATTATCCCAGTCAAACTCATGGTCAACATCAACAAATTCCTTTGTATGTCTGGTAAGAACACTTTTATAACAGCGTCCTAAACGAACATCATTTTTGTGCTCCTCTATCCTAGTATTAAGAAGTCTGCCAGTTTGACCCAAGTAATTCATCCCACAGATCCTGCAAGTGATCTTATAGACAACACCACCCTTTTCAAAATTATCCAAAGGATCCTTACAAAAATTTATCACCGATTCCATTTTAAATGAAATGCGGAAAATAGCATGAATTTAAAATTTTTTAAACATGAGTTCAATAGTTTTAGAACTTTGACCAAAAAATGGAAGAACAAAAGTATTAAACGAACTATATTCCTTTAACTCTTTCTGATTATCTACGAGCAAATTATTAATTTTGTTTATTTATTTTTATTTTATTTTTATTAATTTTTTTTTTATTATTTTTTGATGGTCATAAAAATAAAAAAGACGAAAGAAAGAAAAAGAGAAGGAAGGGGTTGTGGTTGGCTGCCTTCTCATTTTTCTTTCCTCTTTTTTATTTTTTTCCGAAAATTTTATTTTTTATTTTTTTTTTTTCAGATTACAATAGGATTTTTCGGTTTTCGTTTATTCGTTGTGGTCCAAATTTGGTCGTTGGATTCTTGTTTTGATTAACATGATTTTGCATCAAATTAATATATTATTATATTTTTATTAATATAATATTAATAAATATATTATATTTTAATTATTACTTTATTCGACGATAAACACACTCAAAGCATTTTGTTGATTTTATACGAGTGTTTTCCAAAAGTGAGGAGAAACGTAAATTTAGCCCCCCCCCCTCCCTTCTTTTTGTAAATTAAAAAGGATATTAGAACTCTAAAGGCCGCTTTCACCAACTTCGATTAAAAAGTTAATCCTCCGTTAAAGCTAGTTACGCGTTCCACCACTTTTTAACGGCCGGTTAACTCGCACTAATCACCGTTAAATCTAACCGGTAAAAATTGGTCGGTAAGGGCCACTTAATCGTCCTTTAACCTACAAGGTGCAGTGTCGTTGTGAAATATGGAGTTTTTGGAAGAAGTTCTAAGGTCGTATGATGACAGATTACAAATAAGACGAATAAAATAGAAATATAACATGAACAAAACATACATAAACGTTAAATTTTTTAAGTTAATGTGGACACGAGCGTGGCGTGAACCTTACCTGGATTTGGCGCGCGAGCCCATATTGCTTTGCTTTACACTCGACCGACGGGTAACCAATCACGCGAATGATTTAAAGTAAAATATGAGTTATTTCGAAACGACTACTCAGGAAACAAAAATCCATTCACTTCTTTTGAATGGGTTTCGAGGGCTTTTGAATAGCGTATCTGTCACTGGAATTCCAGATTGCCACCGATTGGATTTTTAAAGACTTTTAGTCGTTATCATTTTTTTGAGCAACTTATATTCCACAAAAGCCTTTGCAACATCTAGAACTGAAATAGCAAAAGGAATCTTATAGACTTGCGGATGATTTCTTTTAATCTTCCGAAAATTTATCAATTTTAAAAATCGTGTAAAATATGGCAACTTAATCTCAAAAAAGTCGGTCTCGTTTAAAAAGAAGGAAACCCGACTCCATGTGGCCTAGCTTGAAATGGTCATTGCAGTGCATGGCAGATTCGAAGCTGCTTGAGAAAATGACCGATTCACATAGTCGCAAACTGATTCAGTTTTACCTTTCTGAATCTGCAAATGACAGATACGCAATTCACAGAGTCGTCTTTTGAATGGATTCGTTTTTCTTGGGTATCTGGTTCGCTAACCGCACCCTCCAAAAATGTGGTGGAACGTGCAACAGGTTAATCGAAGCTTAACTATGGCGTTAACTTTAACCCGCCGTCAGTTAACCGAAGAGTTAACCGAAGTTGGTGGAACCGGCCCTAAAAGAAATTTAAATGTTGAAAATGAGGGATACAACTTCAACCGCATTAAAAAAATACATAAGTATGGTGGATTGATTCAGTGTGCATGCAAAGTTGTATTTTTTGTGTGCCTGTGTTAATCCTCTTCTTAAATGAAAAATCAACAAATTCAATCTAAATAATGTTAATTTTTGTTTACTGATTGAGATAATTTTATGAACGATGTTATTCTGAATACAATTTTAGGTTTATTGATATTTTGAAAAATACTTTTTTCAACAAAAGTAAGAGGTTTCAAAAAAATACAGCAGAAAATTGTAAACAAGAATTCTTAAAATTGTTGCTTATTTTGGCTATTTTGTGAAATATTTAGAACTTCTAAATCGTTTTTTCAATTATGTGCAGCTGATAAAATGCAATAAGAAATTTAAAAGTAAAAAATTTTAATGTTTTTAAATTACTTTATAAAAATTAAATTAGATTTGGTGTAATATCCCGTTTTCATTAATACATACTTTTGACACAAGATGGCGTGTTAGACTTAAGCAGTACCCAAAACTGTTTTCGTCAGACATTAACTCACATCCTTTCCACCACACCCCTCTTTCCATTAATTACCCGAACTCTCATAATAAGCCTCCAAGTAATGCCTAACGCACTCAATCTCTAAAATCTTCTACCATCTAGTGCCGAATTTTTATTAGTAATACTCGCATTGGCCTGAATATTTGATCAAGGGAAAGGAAAAATGCACAGAAACAAACTTCCTTAGTAGTTAAACGTATTGAAAACCCGACTAGGATACAATTACGAACGGTCACTCATTCAAGCACAAATCGCGTCCTTCTGCGATTAACGTCCGAAACTCGACGAGTCAAGAACCATAGCACAGCTACTGCCGATGGCAAATCTGATTTTACATTTTTATTCTTCTGCAGAAGCAATCCTGAAGATGGACACTACTGTATCCTTTCCCCTATGTGCCCTTTAATGTAAAACAGTGATTACATTTCCATTGATACTTACGTTTCATATTCATGTGCTGCCTCTTCAACAAGGCTGAAAAACTCATCGATTCCTGACCCTGTAATAGCGGAAACGCCGCATGATCGCAAGTTACGATAAAATTCATCGAGTGCAAGAGCCATACTGCGAGTTAAATTACCAATGTAACTAGTTTGAGATTCCAGAGCTTGTTCAAAAGATTCAAAATCAGTCATCCATTCAACTGCGTAAGAATTAGAAACGACATCAGTCTGAAAGTGAATTTATAATCGAATTAGTAAAGTTTTTATAAATATTACATTAGATTCATTTGCCATTTAACACAAAATGAGTTGGCATGTTTCTACGCAGTTATAACGACGTAAAATAATGTTCAATTAATGGTTTAGAGTGTATCCCACCTTATTCATTACTAGGACGAATGGTAATTTCGTTTTGTAGAGTATGGAGCACGCGTAAAGCATATTTGACATAAAAGTCACGGGTTTGTAGCTTCTGACAGTATCCATCACGTAAACAACGATCGTCGGAAAGTATGATGCCAATAACTCTGTTATGATTGAACCACTGGCTGACCAAGTAAATACTTCTATTTGTCCCGGAGTATCCAAAATTACGAAGTCGTGAGCTTCTCCTGCTTTTTTTATTAGTTGTATCACTTGATCAAACTTCGTTGAAAAGAGGTTCAAAGCGGTTACTATACCACCGTTCGGTCCCAAACCATATTGTTTCATTACTTCTTTGTAATTTACTGTATCCCGAATGTCTTAAAAATAGATTGATTAACAATGATTTTTATTCTGAATGTAAAAACACTTGAAGTTACATAATTAAAGTATTTAAAAGTCAGAAAGTTAAGTTGAAGTGCTCAATCAAGTAAAATCTCAAAGCAGTAGTCTTTATAGTTAAATACATTACAATTAAAAGCCCCAAAAAGAAGGCAATTCCCAAATGAAATCTACGCGAAATTGTATTTTCTTTTACACTGAAAGCAATTTACATTCGACAATGTTCATTCTACAGTTTTCAAACTAAACAATCGCTCAAAGCTTTTAATGTTTTAATGTTTATTTTAAGTGTTTTGAATTATGCAATGTTTAAAATCATGTGAAATATTTTAGTTTCTAAGGCGCAACATTTCTTACTCTAAAAAAACGATACAACGGGCATGTGCATCTGGGAGGAATCAATCCTCCATTTGAGATGTGCCAGACTTATAGACCGTAAGTCCACAACGTAAATGGCAACGTGATACGGATAAGGCCAATTTTCACCTGAGATGTTCATCTTACGATGAGGAACGTAAAAATGGGTGCCTTACAAGTCGGAGTGGATGCGTTTACCGAAGGCGATCTGGCAAAGGTGTCAATTTTGACAGTTAACTAACGTGACTCGGATAAGGTTGAAAATTGGTGTACATATAGGGGGTGACATTATAAATAGCACCTATGCATTGTCAGGCATTTACCTGGATGCAAAAGTGTTGTCAGGCGGCTTTTAAGTAACCGGAAATTCAGGTGAAATTGATTTTACAGGAAAAAGTTTTTAAAAAAAGTTGGCCCACTCCCAGAGATCCATAATTTCATTATTATATCATTTTTTTAATCAAATTGATACGCTTGCAGAAAACATCGATTAAAAAAATACCATAACAATAAAAAACCGTTTTTCTTTATAAGTCATTTTTTGGAAAATTTTTAGAAGAAAAAAGATACTCCTTTACAGATATACTCCAACATTAATAAGACATTTTTTATCCAAATGGTAATATTGTTATAGTATTTCTTTAATCGATGTTTTCTCCAAATGTACCAACTTTATCAAAAAATGATATAATGAAAATATGCATCTCTGGGAGAGGGCCAACTTTTGCTTCAAACTTTATCCTGTAAAATCAATTTCAAGAAATTTCCCCTGAATTTCCGACAACCTTAGAGCCGCCTGACAATACTTTTACCTAAAATATGACTTCAGATATCTAACTTTTTTTTTAATGCTTAAAATTGGAATTAATAGAGCGTTTCTCGTAAATGGAATGAGATACGCCAAAAAAGACAACATTTTTTAATTCAACTAGAAAATTGTATATCAGTATATAAGTTATAATTATAAATAAGTATAATGAGAAAATTCATCAATTAAAAAAAAGTGTTAATAATTTGAAGAGAAATTTAAAAAGGAAGGGCGGATTAGCCACGACCAACTACTGTAAATAACTCTGCCCGCCCGGTACGTAACGAATACAAAAGGAACATTATATTACCGTCGCACCACTCTTAAAACGACCACTAAAAGGATCTTGAAAAGGATCCGAATCTCTCAAACTATCTCCGAGACTATTTTGTTTCAAATCGACTCTGTTTACAGGCTCAAATGGGCCAGGCTATTTCACTAAAGAAAACTCAGAGATTTCTTTCGGTAGGGTAGGCATGCCATTGCGGAGGTGATGCAATGAGGGAGGAGGTCCGCCACCTTTTGATGTCCCGCGACAAACATGGCAGCGCCCATATGTTTATATTTTCATACACAGTTTGTTAGCAAAAATGCTCATGCGCATAATCAAATGGCACATCGTAGGATGGCGGCTCTCCCCACTCATGGAATTCTCCCCCCTCCCGTGGATTCAACCCCGCTCGTCCAAGTTAGGATGGCATGCCTAGTCCCGTATTTCCTATGTCCATGGAAATTATTTATCAAATAAACTTTTTTAAATGTCTACAAACAAATGTTAGTTCCTGGACATTAGTTACTTTCTTTTTATGCTTGTCTCAAGTTTTCAGTCAAAAATATTGTGTAGTTTGGAAGTAAAGCTAAGGAGAATTGTAATACACATAACCTCAAAATACATGTTCGCTATTATTCTTTAAATATTTAAGACAAAATCTTTATTATGGTAGGAAAAAAGCCGGGGAAACCTAATACTGGTAAAATAGACAATTTTCTAAGTATCACATGCCCTTAAACAAAATGGTGTCTACTAACCTATGTTAACCGGATAAGGAACTTCCATGCATGCTGGATCCAAATTTATCACATAGGGTTTCTTTTTCTTAAAAAGCTCAGAAACAACTCTCTTTGCGAATGTGGTTTTACCTGAACCAGCCATTCCTAAAATGATAACGCAGCATGGGTTTTTCGACTGATTGGAATCAGTTTCCATTGGTATTTCCTGTTTTTGTTCCTCGTTGACATTTAGGGAGGCATGTTTTTCGCCGGATTGAGACATTTCTAAAATTTACTATCATATATATGAATAAGGGTGGTCCAAAATTACGAATTTTCAAATTTTGACCATTCAATACTATTAAGTGAATCCTCATAGTTGTTTAACTCTTTTGTATTTTCTCTCAAATTTAAAAAAAAATATTGAGCGAGCGCATCGACAAACAATTTCATATAGCCTTTAACACAGAAAACACTTCATTTTCCTTCATGTTTGAATTATTCATATAAATTATTGTAATAAAATGAAATTTTGGACATATGATATTCAGGCTTTAAAAATTGTAAAAAAAATAGGTTTATTAAAAAACTCATTTGGCGTGATCTCTTTTTAACTACATAAATTATGGGTTTTTACTAAAAAGGCCGAAAATCCTGATTTTCAAGAGCTCATTTTGGGCCATAAATATTGTTTCTTTTAGTTAAAAATTACAACAGTTGTTTTTCATAGTCAAATATTGATAATTAAAAAATGGATCATATTGAACTTCAAAATCGATAAAATAATTAGCAAAAACAAGAATATATTCGTCCTTGAAGGTGGAGTGTCCATAAGTAAGTACATGATGATGGGCGGGGAACCTTTCATAATCCGTTTAAACACTATGCACTATACAATAAAACTGTTGTACCCAAAGTTTTACCAGTATTAAATTATTTCCCAGAGGAAAATAAAAGAAATAGATACTTTGACCCTAAAATGTAAAATTAAATTTTAAATAAAAAAATTTTTTTTAATAATTAAAAAAAATTTTAACAAATGTATGTGAATTATAATTAGAATCCTTTTATGATCGAATATTATTATTTCCCTAATTTATTATTGTTTAAGTAAATGAATAAAAATACATCAAGTATTAAGACATAACATTTTTTTTAAAACAAATTGTTTAAAAAAAATGAAGTGTTGAGAAAAGTTTGACAAACTGAAACAATTCTTCACAAAATAAATCTTAAAAAAATATAATTGTTTAAGGGCATGTGACACAGCTAAATACCTATATTACAGACCTCACTTTATCAGTTCACTGAATGCTTTTTTGAAACCAAGAACTTTTTTTGTAAATAAAATATCGAGATGAAACTTTGAAAAATGTATAAAAGTACAATAAAATACGTTTAGGTACTGTAATTTGGTAGGAACTTCACTGACAATTATTTTATCTTTGTTCTGAACTTCGAAATTTTTTTAACGATCGAACTTTTTTTATACATAAAATATCGGTCTTAAACTTTGAGAAATGCAAGAGCCCAAAGAAAACTACGTAAAAGTACAAGGCTTAACAAAAAAGATGTAAAAAATATATTTCAACTATCAATTCCATCGGCATCAGACGGTAACGTTGTACGCGAAAATACGAACCCTGGCGGCCACTAAACGAGGCTCTAGAGGGTTCGTATTTTCGTGTACAACGTTACCGACTGATGCCGATGGAGTTGATAGTTGAAGAATTTTTTGTACATCTTTTATTATTAAGCTTTGTACTTAAACGTAGTTTTCTTTCGGCTCTTGCATTTTTCAAAGTTTGAGACCGACATTTTATGTATAAAAAAAGTTCGAACGTTCAAAAAATGTCGACGTTCAGAAAAAAGATGAAATAATTTTCAGCGAAGTTCCTACCAAAATGCAGTACCTAAACGTACTTTATTGTACTCTAATACATTTTCCAAGGTTTCAGCTCGATATTTTATTTACAAAAAAAGTTCTTAGGTTCAAAAAGACATTCAGTCAACTGAAACAGTGAGGTCGATAATGTAGGTATTTAGCTGTGTCACATGCCCTTAAGGGCATGTGATAATTACAGTTTCCCCGGCTTTTTTTCCACAAACATGGAAATTTTTAAAAATTGAATTTGGAGATGCTATAAAATATCATAACAGACGTCCCCGGACTCTTTTTTGAGGAATAACAAAAAAATTTATTGTGCTAAATACAAATTTTATGCATTATTTTGAGGTTACGTCGTTTTTCATCTCTGCCTTTCCGATAATCTGGAAATTATTTATGAAATAAAGTTTTTGATTGTCTGTAAACAAGGTTAGTTCCGGGAGATTAGTATCTATGTTTATTTGTAAGTCCAAAGTTTTCGGCCAGAAATATTGTGTAGTTTGGAAGTAACGTTCGGGTGAATTGTAACACACATGACCTCGAAATATACACGTACGTTGTTAGCAATATCAAAAATTTTTTGAAAAAAAACACAAAAAAATTGTGTGGGGACGTCCGTTAGCATGTTCGCTATCATTTCCCAGATTTTGAAGGCAAAATATTTCGTATCATAGGAAAAAAGCCGAGGGAATCTAACACTGAAAAAATCGATACTATTTCCTAAGCGCTATGCAAATTAATCAGATTTTGCTAAATTAAAACTTTTTTGAATTAACCTACAAAAAAAGTCTGTGGGGACGTCCGTTAGCATGATCGCTATCATTTCCCAAATTTTTAAGAGAAAATATTTATTATTCTAGAAAAAAAGCCGGGGGAACCTAAAACTGGTAAAATCGACAATTTTCTAAGTATCACATGCCCTTAAGAAATTAAATTTCCGAAGAAATGAAATATATCAAAAATATAAATTAAACAAATACCATTTTTTAAATTGTAAAAGTGAATTACTATAAAATGCATGATTAAATTTAGTTAAATAATTAATAATCAGTTATTAAATTAAGTGTACATAAATTAAACTCATTATAATAACTAGTGAAATATAAAAAATTATAAACTATTATTAGTTTTACAATTTATTCCATCACTCTTATATTTTTATTAATTACTTCTTCAGAATTTTAAATATTGAAAAAATTCACAATAAAATCTAAATTCCAAAGAAACCTCAAGGGGTAAAAGTAAAACAGGTAAAAAATATACAAAGGTTGAAGTTTGGGTCTCATTACCAGAGTTTAAAGTGAGCGGCTTACTGTTCCGTCCACTAACCAGTAATACCCTGAGAGTAACAAAGGTGCAAATGCAGAGTTAGCTTGCACATTGACATTTGATGAGCTTATAAACGCTAATGAATTTTCTGGGCCAAAATCACAAAAAATTTTGAACGCCATGCGCTCGCTCAATTATTATTTTTTAATCTGAACAAAATACACAAGAGTTTTTCCACTATGACGATTCAGTTTCTAGTATTGAATGGTCAAAATTCGAAAATACGTTATTTTGGACCATGATCCAATCCACTCATGGTCTAGCCAAAGGACGTTCCATTTGCGTCGTAATTACGCATACCAGCTGCGCGGCCATGTTGATTACCATAGCAACACCAGGACGCTAAGTTGAATTTGAACGCTGACGGCGACGACCCAATCAACCACGATCTAAGAATACACGGACAAAGTTATTATAAACGTGGATGCGGTACGGGGCGTCGGAGTGGGGAAATATATATATAGGACATCACATTTTCTGCCCTATCGAGGTGCTGCCCTCATCGTACTACGAAGTCGAATTCTTGTTTTCTCATTCTTCGTAAAATATGACGGTAAAGCAGTAGAAAAATGTTTTGAGGTTAGAAAAGTTTGACATGTTTGTATCGCTGAATTTTTTCAGATCTGAAGCTTGATCCACATTTTCGGTACAGTCTTTTTTTAATTATAAAAAAAATGTTTTCGAAAAATCATATTTTTAATTTTAAAAAAAGTATTATAAAAAGACATTTCAAGATAAACAAGTGCTGAAAGCATTTGTCTTTGACCATTTTTTTTTTAAATTGAAATAATCAAATATTTATACCAAAGAAACAACTTTTTTAATGTTTGAAGTATTTAAACATCATTGTTTAAATTTAAAATAATAATTAAAACAAAATATATTTCTGGATAAGATATTTTGGTTAAAAATGTATATAGTATTTTTTAAATCACAAAAGTTCTTCTGAAAAATCTAAATGTCCCATAGAACTGCAGAAAATTTGCTCTAATTATAATTTCGGCGCTCGATTTTGTTGATTTTCTCCTACAGTATTATTAAAAAGAAATGTGTATAGAAATTTTTGATATCACAAAGTTAAAGATAATCTCAATTAAAAATTTTTAAATTCGCTGTACATCCAATTTTTATTCTTGGGTCTTGGTAATTTTTTTCTAATCCATTTTAGTGACTGGTAAACAGGGGTGATTTTCTCTTAGAAAATAAGTGTTTAAAGTTGAAAAAATTGGGTAGGCTTTTTGACATCTAGGTATGTAAAAAAGGTAAACTGCAGAAAATTTAAAAACTAATTTAAGAACTATTTATACACTTTTAAGATACCAATACAATTTACATAACATTAATTGTAAAATTTACAAATTTTTAGGCCTTCAGTTTAGGAACTTGAATTTTAACTTTAAAATTGCTTCATTTTCCGAATACAGTCTTATTGTTTGAATTTTCAGAATTTTTCGAAATTTTTCGAAATTTTTCGAAATTGTTAAAAGGCGAAAAAGTTTGAATTTAAAATTTAAAAATGCGAAAATACACCATTATCCATGTTCATTTGCAATCCAGCGAGTCACTTTCTTTCGCTTCTTTTGAAAGTCGATCCTTTGCTTTCAGTTTTCTTTTTAAACTATACCTTGAATTCAATGCATTTCAAATTAAATTTTTACAGCTGCATTTAGGTTGAATTATACAAAGGTTTTTTGTTTTATATATAAATTAATTAAAACATTTTATTGTTTTTTCACGACTGTAATTTATAACTCTAAAATGGAATAATTGTAGCTCAAACATGAAAAAGTATAGACTAATTTCATATTTAAAGATAGTCTATCACATATATTGAACTATTAAAACCTCTGACCTTTTTTAAGGTTTTTAAAACTCCTTTAAAAAATTTTTTTAAACAATTTTGGTTGTGATTTCTTAATAAAAGAATAAGAGCTATTTATTCTCCAGAACAGCAATTTCAAAAATATTTAAAGCTTTAATAATTTAGACATTTTAAATTTGTAGTCTTCAGAATATATTGAATAATTTCCAATTTAAAGCTATTTAAATATTTCATCTGAATTTTTGAATGGAAAGTGTTCGATAATTTGAGATTGAAACCTCTCAAATTATTTAGTTACAAATTAAAATCATACAACTTCAAGTTTTATTTATTTTTTGATAATTTACCCCCCCCCCCACAAATTATTTTTTTTGTAAGAAAATAACGCCTGATTTTTGTAAAAATTAACAAATATATATTAAAGGTTCACTCAAGGTCATTTTTGTTAAAAAAGCTTGTTCCTGAATTAATTAACTCTTATTGTTTCCGATTTCGTTTTGCTCTCAGAGTAATTTTCTGTGAAAAATATTTATTTACAAAGAATATTTGTCAAAGAATAGAATGGATTTCTTCGCCCGAGTTGCAAACGTAAATTGTACTATAGTAAAAACAACTGGAAAAATTTAGACGAAAGCCAAATTTGGTAAAGAAAACAAACGCTTGTCGACCTATAAATACTAATTTTATTCCCCGAAAGATTTTTCAAAAATCTCTTCGAACCACTTTTATTGCAAAAATTTAATTGAAGAAATATATTTTTTATAAAAAAGTAAAAATAGTTCAATTTTTACATACAATTCTTAAAATGGAAAAACGGTGTGTCAAAGCAAAATCCAATCTGACTATTTTTTCGAAAGTTATCCGATATCGAGGCAACCATAACATCAATAACAACGACGACATAGACGCAAGAGAGACAGACAGATAACGACGTAAAAATTGTTTTTCTGCCTCAAGGAGCTTAAAAAGGTCGAAATTTCATAAAATTCGCGAAAGTCATTTTTCGCATAAAACTCTTCTCATTATGGATGAGAATGTGATAAAATAATCATGGGGCCTTGAAAAGGTAGCGTTTTACGCCTCTTGACTTTTTTCCATATCAAGCTATTTTTGCTTCAAATGTCCATTTTCGTTTGGTTTTTTGGATTTTGAAAATCCTTTAACTTTGGTGAGTTTGATTTTATCAAAAAAAGTTGTCAGGATAAATTGTTCATATTTTTTTGTACCGTAAATAGCTGTCGATCAAATTTTCAAATTTTGAAAAAAGTGGTCTCAACAATTTTGAAAAAGCTTCAACTTTTTGGATTTTTATCAAAAATGGCTGTTTAACGAACTCGATCTTTCTTTTTGGTCCCTCGAACAGTGTGCCAAAGCCCAATCCAATCGGACCAGTCTTTCGAAAATTATCCGTTATACAGACAACAACAACGACGACGCCGGACAGACAAACAGACCCCGACGTAAAAACTTGTTTTTGTGACTCACGGGGCCTCAAAACGTCGACATTCGATAAAATTCCAAAAAGTTATTTTTCATAAAAAAACTAATACCTTCTCATTTTTTATGAGAATGTAGAAATTATCAACAAGATTTGTAGAAAATCTTTCAAAGAATAAAATTATTGTCCCATAAGTTACAACCGAAAAATTACAATTTCAAAAACATGAAAGTTGTTTTAAATATTAAGCTGGACTCGCGACCGGGACAAATCAGAAATTGAAAGTAAATTTGAAAATTGAACTGCAGTTCGAGTCAATATTTACATATTTTAACGTTAAAATTTGAACTAATATAATTGAAAAGCCTTAGTAGTGACACAAGTGTCAAGTTCGAATTAACGGCTTCTTAAATGAACGCAATTTCAAAATCTTTTTGAAGTACTATTTCAGTATAAAATATTCCATTTTTAATCTATTTGGTTTGGAAATTAAAAAAAAAACAATTTTCAATAGTAAACAATTTGAAAATGAATTGTCACAATTTCAGAGTGACAAATTTAAACTTGGAATGTTACGATTATAATTGTTTAATTTTTTTATTTGTATTTCGAAGGTAAAAGTATTTCATTTTGATTCTTAAAGAATAGTTAAATAAGCATTAATTTAGAAAAAAAAAACAAATAAGCTGGAGGTTTCTGAATGTTACAAAGAAAAGAACAAAATTTGGAGCTCCTCAAGAATTTTGAAACACTAGGAAAACAATAAAAATTTCTGGGTACATTTAAAATCATTTTTTATTTTGAAAAAGTACATAACTCAAAGAGAATGTTTAAAAATATTTCAGAACATTTCCAAAGATTTACAATATTAGAAAGAATCTGGAAGCTCTTAAACAATTTTGTGTGCAGGATTTTACAAAAATGTTAGGAAAAATGGGAATCAGTCTAAAAGACATTTAAAAGTTCCGAAAAATTTTTTAAATAATTTTAAAAGATTTGAAATAATTTAAAAGAGAATAGATACTTTTGATGATTTTGAAATGTTTTCAAATGTTGACTTTTTATTTTGAAAAATTACATAATTTTAAGAGGAGGTATAAAAATATGGGACCACTGACAAAAATTCCGAAAGGGATGAATGAAAAATCCCAAAAAATGAAATCTCCGGCATCCTGAATGATAATTTTATAAAAATTCTATTAAAAAATACATTTAAAAACACGTGTGCTTTGAAAGAAAAAAATGTTCTGCCTAAATTTTCGTCGTACCTATATAATAACATTTTTGAAACAAACTTTGCAGGATTCAATTCAACAACGATTTACATCAAAATTTATTTTTATTATTTTTTTTTTATTTATAAAAAATTCGATTTTTCAGAACTTTTTTATGTTTTTTTCAAATACTATGCACATTTTCAAACAAATTTTTTCATCCAGAAATATATATTCGATTATTGTATTTACAATAAATAATATTTAATAAGAAATTTTTTACATTGTTTAAATTCAGGAATTTTCTAGTTCGGATATTTTAGGATTCAGTCATTTTATTTGGGGATTTTTAAAATTCGGTAATATCTTATTGTCTGGAATTTTAGTTATTTTATTTTTCGTGAATTTTCCAATTCGACTTTTATATTTCGGGACTTTTTTCAATTCCCACATCACTAAAAATTCCGAAATTATAACATTGCAATGTTATAATTTCGGAATTTTTACAGTGATGTGGGGATTTTATTTTTAATTTCCCAATTCGGGAGTTTTATATTTCGTCAATGCATTGTCGAAATATAAAAGTCCCGAATTGGAAAATTCTCGACAATTTACAATCTTACCGAATTTAAGAATTGCCGACAGAAAACTTCCGAATTATATAATATCCGGGCTAGACAACTCTCTAATTTGAACAATTATAAAATAGTTTGTTAAAAAAATTTTTTACATTCTCCAAAAAAGATCTACAATTTCGTTAAGAATCACTTCTTGATAGGACGCGTACTTTTTGCTTTATTCGTGAAAAATAACGTTGACAAAAGTAAAATAAAAAAATGTGTGGAAAAACGACGAAAGTTACGAGAAAAAAATCCAACAAAACGTGTTTACAAACGTCTGTCGGAAATCGAGCACGCAGCGCGAGTGTCACGATGAGAATGTGTACCTCAAAACCTACAGAGCTTTAAGAAACTTAATTTTTGACTATAATTAATTAAGTAGACAATTCAGAATATGAAGACGCATATAAATACTGCCATCTAAAAGAGATCTGCTTGATAAAGTTTTTTTCAAGCATTCCAAATGCATAGAATAAATATCCGAGCGCGAAGCACGAGGTAACCTATTATCGAGCGCGAAGCGCGAGATCTAACCGTCGCGCCCTAGGCGCGATCAAACTTGCTTTACCGAGGAAAAAACTTTTTTAATGTTTAAAGTTTCTAAAAATTATTGTTTGAATTAAAAATAACAATAATTGAACAAATGTATTTTTGGATAAAAAAAGTTGTTTGAAAATGTCCATTTTATTTTTGTACATTACAGAAAACGCTCGCAAAAATAAAATTCTTATTTAAATAAATAAATATAAAAGTCGTGTTAAATCAGCCTGCATTGAATCCTGCAAAGTTTGTTTCACTTGAAGCTCACGTGTTTTAAATTTATGTTTGTATCACTTTTTTATACAATTATTGTTATTTTAAATTAAAACAATAATTTAAAAAAATTAAACATTAAACCAAATTTCTATAATAAAAATATTTGTTTATTGTATTTTTAATAAATAAATAATATTGACCACATAACTGTTTTCTCAATTTCTGCAATTCGGGAATTTTCTAGTTTGTATATTTTATCATTAGACAGCATTCGGCCTGGAGTTTTATTATTCGGGAATTTTCAAATTCGATAATATTGTAAACTGTCCAGAATTTCATTATTCTAGAATTTTTTAATTCGGTATTTTCAGGTATCAGGATTTGTTATTGCGGGAAGTTTACAGTGTCGAAAATATTTCAAAAATTTAAAAAGATTTATAAAATTGTAAAAAAATCTTGAAGATTTTAAGGCATTTAAAACTCCTGAGAAACTTAAATAATAATTT
>NC_046665.1:24969137-24976742 GCF_010883055.1 Belonocnema kinseyi | reverse complement strand
GCTTGGAACTGTCGTCTTAACATTTAAAAACCGAAAGAACAATTTTCCTATCACTTGGAATTATAATTATATTTTTATAAAAACGTTAGAATATATAATAATAAAGAAATTGGAAAATACATACGAGAACTTGATTAGACGAATAGTCTAAAAAAGTCCGTAAAAATTGCAGATCACAAAAATAAAAATAAAAACTAAATAATATTAAAGAACTATATAGACAATATATAAAATGAAAATTATAATTAATCATTTTAGAATTATTGGAAAATATATGGAATTGTAATATAAATCACTCATTGGCTTATATGTGTGGTATTTATTAAAACAACCAAGTTTTGCAAAGTTATAAATGTAAAAATGTTTTAATTGGCAATTTACTTTTAATCCAAATGGTTCTTGTCCAAGCTAAGTTTACCATTAGTGCGCCTCGAAGGTGTGCCGAGAGTTGCTTACAGCGCTCCAAGTGGCTCTTGGCAAACTATATCGATGTGTGCTTTCTACGGCGAGCGGTGGGTAGAGGGGAAGTGACTTTTTTCGCCGGACGCGCCGTCTATATTTATGGCGGGCAAATAAGCCCGCACCGCATCTACGTTTATAATATCTTTGTAGACGGACTAGTCGCGAAGGAATAATAAGGAGGCCCAACTGCCAGTAGGAAGCCTTTTGAAAATGGCAATAGAAACATTACCGTAAGTGGTAGGCACATTACAGGAAGATTTTAAATTTTCGTGCGCAGGTACGCAGTTGTCCTCTTCCTATACATGAAAAAGTGCGCGAGTGAAAAAGTTTGTCAAATTGACGCGATTTTAGACAACTAAATCGATTATATTTTTACTTATACAGGTTTTTTTACGATAAAAAATGTTTGGAATTGTTAGAAAAAACCAGTATTCTTAATTCCAACGTACGATTTCAAAAATAATGATGTACTACAATTTCAAAATGTCATGATCAAACAATTTCATTATAGGCTTCATACTTACCACTTTTATAATGCATTTTTTTTACTTTTACAAGTCTTAACGTTGAAGTCCTTCACTTAACCAGACCAATAGACACATTAATAATTTAAATAATTATAACTTGCAATTAAACGAAATTTTGCTACCTGCATAAAAAAACGAACATAACCTCTCTAACTTACGTCAATTTGATCAAATTTCTTACTCGAACACTTCTATGAATAGGAAGAGGACAACTGCGCACCTGCGCACGAAAATTTAAGATCTTCCTGTAATATGCCTAAAACTTAGGGTAATGTTTCTATTGCCAAGTCGCGAAACGGAGTAAAATCTCATTATTTCTTCGTCGGACTAGTCATCAGCTCCCCCAGTTTCGTCGACATTTTCACTCCGCCACGCCCAGCTAACTTGGTTATCAGCGACGTATCTAGAAAAAAAGAGCGCCCATTGCAAGCAAGGAAAATTGTACGCTCCTATGCAAAACAGCTTCACCAAAATATCTTTGCCTCTACCAATAATTTTCCGTGTTTTTTTTTTATTTTGAAGTAAAAAGATAATTTTTGTGGAATTTGAAACACGTATCGTTTTAAATATTTGAAAAATTATAATTTTTTTTTTTTGTGAATGAGGATCGTTTTTATCAATCATAAAAACATGTATATCATTGTATTGTATCGATATGTATATCATTTCAGTAAAATATATTATAATTGACAGGTTATATATTTTTAAATATTTTATATTATCTATAACACAAACTGCATTAGTTTGAAACTAATTTCATTCATTTAGAAATTGTACAATTCCTTTATCTTTTAACAACTTTTACTTGATATATTCGCTTAGAGCATTTACTACATTTAAATTGTACTTCATTTCACGTGCTTACTTTTCCAATATGACTGGTTTTGGTGTGGTTTGCTTCTTATTGGTTAACTTTTTTTTAGTTGCGTGTGACAGAGATTAGATAGGAGATTGCCGATCTCCCAATTACTCAGGCCAGTTTACGAACTGAAATAGATAATAGACGGTGTTACTTGAGCGGTCGAACAGGGCGGCATAATGGACATAGGAAACACGGGACTAGGCATGCCATTCTAACTTGGCGAGCGGGGTTGAATCCACGGTAGGGGGGTGAATTCCATGAGTGGGGGGAGCCGCCATCTTACGATGTGCCATTTGATTATGCTACGAGCATTTTTGCCGACAAACTGTGCATGAAAATATAAACATGTGGGCACTGCCATATTTGTCGCAGGACATCAAAAGGTGGCGGATCTCCCCCCTCATTGCATCACCCCTGCGATGGCATGCCTAATCCCTTGTTTCCCTTGTCTGTGGGCGGCATTTTTCCAGTTTGACAATGTCGGTAGAAAAGATCAGAGTGGGTAGTTTCGCGTATATTTTCAAAGATATTACGTCCTAGCATGGACATAGGAAACAAGGGACTAGGCATGCCATTGCGGGGTGATGCAATGAGGGGGGAGGTCCGCCACTTTTTGATGTACGCGACAAATATGGCAGCGCCCACATGTTTATATTTTCATGCACAGTTTGTCGGCAAAAACGCTCGTGCGCATAATCAAATGATACATCGTAAGATGGCGGCTCTCCTACTCATGGAATTCTCCCCCCTCCTGTGGATTCAACCCCGCTCGCCAAGTTAGGATGGCATGCCTAGTCCCTTATTTCCTATGTCCATGCGTCCTAGATACGGCATGAGATTATTTGCACTACATGCCGATAGTTAGCGCGGCAGGCAAGTTTGTGGTCTTGCACATATATATTGCCCTTAGTTCGGCCATATACTTGCAGAGGTGCAACAGGCAACCATATATTCGGTCGCGTCAAATTATAGTGCATTTGATATCCAAAATGGTAATAATCTAATTTTACTTTATAAGTGAATGGAAAAATAATTTTTATTGAGTAGAAAAAGTCTTGAATGAATTTGAAAACTCTAAAGACTTTTTGAAATCAAAATTGGGCCTAAAATGTAGCAAAGAGGTTAGTATAAAGTAGTAATAACAAATTTGAATTAAGAAGTTTATTTTTTATTTAAGTTATAATTTTTTTGAAATAAGTAGAAAAGTGAATTTGAAGATACAGCTAAATTTTATTTAAATTTAAATAAACTAAAAAGCTGTCTGATTAAATCAATCAGAATTGTGGTTGAATATGTCCTTACTATTTTTTACTGATTAAAGAAACAAAAATTCTGAAAAGCAATTTCCTTATAAAAACTGATACAAAAAATTTCTCCTAAATTTCCTTATAGACCTAGCCAAATGTCTTTTGAAATGTTGCATTTTTGAAATATTTGTGAATTTTGTGGTAAATGATTTTTTTAGCAGCTGTAAAGTGTAAGTAGCATTTTCGAAAGTCAAAGTAAATTACGGCTTGCTTCTAGTTTAGATGAGTCCATGTTTTAAATATGAACCATTTTTGCAAATTGAAATAAGAAGTAACTCTATCTTACAAAATAGCATTTTCCCTGCTCTAAAAATCTAACTTTATGAAAAAACGTAAGTTTTCTTAATTTTTTTTATTAGAATTTAATACTAAAACTTGAAATAAAAATTGCTATAATTTTCGTATTTTTGTTGTTTTAATACCTGAGCTAATTATATATTTTAAACCGCCATCATAAAAAATAACATAAACCAATGCTATAAATCCACAGAACTTATGTACTTTAATAGTCTACATTTTTAAAAAGAATTTGATGCCTTTCTTATTTTGTATTTATTAAGAAAAATAAGTTGAAACTTTGAAATTTTCTCCACGAGTCATGTATAGAAAACTATATTTTCCAGCTGGTCGATTAAGCTTTTGTTTGCATTTGCTTGTATAATTGTTTACATATTTAATTTCATTCAAAATTTTTGATTTTGCTAAAATAATTATTTTAAATTCTTTCCTTTAAAAAAAAACTTGCTTTTTTAAATTTGCTCGTAAATAAATTTATTTTCTAATAATTTAAATATTTGAGTAATTTTCAGTTTCTTTTATAAAATTTGAAATGTTTATGCATTATAAATTAATTACCTCATTAACAAAAAGGGTTTTTAAAGAAAAATAACGACAATCAAGCAAAAACCCACTTTTTATTTGAAAAAAATGTTAACAATGTTTATTTCTTGCATAATTAAAAAGAAATTTGGAAGGAATTTCATAGATGAATAAAATTATGAATCGCAGCAAAAAATACATGATCTGGCACTTTTTTGTTAGACTTGTTTTTTTTTTTATTGTATATTCCTTTTCAAAGATCTTTATTGAAAACCGAAGTTTAATTCCGCCCTATTGCATTTCTCACAACTTTTTTCCAACTGCAATTATTAACACAGTAGCGATTAGACATAATGTAAAAATTACAATTGAACATGACAAGTCAAAACTGTCATTTAGGTACTTTTTGTTAAAGTAAATATTTATTTCTGACAATATTTAAACTTCCATTTTGATATTGAGTCTATTACATTAAAAAAGAAGATATTTTAAAATTATTTACGCCGAGTGTTATAATTAAAGCTTCTTGTTCTTAAAGAATCAATATATTCCAATCAAGATTTTTTTCTTACTTCATAAATCTTGTAAACAAAAACAAATGTTTTCATTAATAAATAAGTGACGAAATTTTGTTATCAAATAATTTTTTATGTGGTAAGCCGTGATTATTTCTGCAAAAAAGTCGTATTTACTAAAATGCAATATTTTTTTCTCGATGATTCAAATTAAAAAAAAAAAGGTTTCATAGTGTAAAACTGTAAGCCTTCTAACTTGATTAGGCATAAATTAATGGCCTCCAAAATCTGATAATACCAAAATACAAAAATTTAGAATTCGGCATTTCAATTTTCAATTCAAAGCTTTCAAAATTAAATCATTTTAATTTATCAGATTATACTTGAGGCATATTCAAAATTTAACAAATATTAATGCTTGCATTTTTAATTTATCAACTCTATGAAAAATTCCAAATAATACAATTAATAAAATTTCTGCTTATAAAATTACTCAACTTGAATGTTTTAAATTGAAAATATATTAAACCCTTTCGATTTAAAATTCCTCTGCTTATAAAAAGTTTTCCATTTCAAAATAATTATTTAATTGCCAACATACTTCTAATTTGAAATAAAATTGTGGAATAATAAAGTATTTCCATGCAAAATAGTTATGCTGATGTTTAAACGCTTCCTTTTACATTTTGACATTGTCGACTTCTGAAAAGTTTCAAACCAACAAATTTAGAACTATGAGTCCTAATTACTTTGCTGCGTTTTTTGTTGAATTTAACTAATAATTATAAAAATAAGGGCACTTTTTTTTAATTTATCCAGCTTATTTGAATGCTCTCCATCGTTGAAGACAAGAAACAACCCACATATCTGTATTCAATTAAATCAAATTTTAAATTTAACGACAGTTTTATTTTTATTTAACTAGATTGTACTTAAATTTAACACCATTTAACACCATTCAACATCTACAATTTTAACTGCAATTTACTTAAATTTTACTAAATTTTACTTAAAATTTGAATTTAACTAAAATGTATTCACTTTTTGAAATGATCTAAATTGTATTCAATCTTTAAATTTAGTTTTACAACATAATTTTTAAAATTGCACTACAATAAATCTTAAAGTACGAATAGAATTGTTTTTAAACTTATTTACTTAGTATCTAGAAAATTTCTCTTTTAAAGAAACCAGACGAGAAATTAATTTAATTTAACTAAACTTTATTTAATTCTTAAATTCATCTAAATTTCATTTAAATGTTGAATTTAGCAAAATTTTATTTAAATTTCAAATTCAACTAAATTTTATTTAACTTGGAATTTAACTAAATTTCATTTAAATTTTAAGTTTAGTTTAAATCACTAAAATTTGTAAGTACGAAAAGAATTTTTTTACATTTATTTTTTGCCTCGAAATCTTAAAATACTAATAAAAAGAATATTTTTAAGCTCTCTTAAATTTGAATATAATTTAATAAATTAGAATATAGTTAGAAATATTTAAAACAAATTTAATATCTTTTTAAATTTTATCCAAAACTTAATTTTTAAAAATCCTTTCAAATTTTCATATTAATCTTAAGAATATGCTTTCATTCTTTTTGAACCTTTCAAAGTTTAAAAAAAGTTTCTAAGCATGTAGTTCAAAATCTTTCAAAACCGATTTTTTAAAAATAATTTGTTTAAAGTTTGTTTTTGATGTAGTGAAATTGAAAAAATGTATTGAAGTACATTTCAGTCGAAAGGCTAATAACTTTTGTGTTACGAAAGGTATGAATGTTGACTTAAAAAGCAAATAGGGCATAACGTAAATTACTTATTTCTTTTAAACAAAACCAGGAATACTTTGCAGGGTATTTGCATTTTTTTCAATGTTGTGGAAAAAGTGGAAAAATCATGTAATCCTGCATATGATGGCAGGGTTTTTTAAATTGAAATTTTAATTTCAAAGACTATTGATAAAAGTCTTAATAATTATTTTAGTAAGCCATGGCAATAAATGGTGGAAATTTAAAATCCTTATTGGAAATGTGTGTTTTTTATTTGTTTAAAATTGAAATACATATTTTTTTAATTCTCTGCTTTTTTGTATTAATCCTTTTTTGTATTAAAAATTCAAATACACGGTTAAAAAATAATTTTTTTATTTAAAATTTTTGAGTGAAAATTGAAGCATTTACCAAGAAAATATTATGTTTCAAACTGTAACTATTCTATTTCTTTTTTTATTGGTTTAAGATTAATCTTCTTAGTTGAGTATACTTTTTTTTATAGAATATTGAACTATTTCTTGAAGATTCGTCGTTTTTATAAATATTTGACGAATATTAGGAAATCTTTTGAACTTCTAAAATATTTTTAATCACTTCAACACTTCTAAATTCTTCAACACCCAAATTTTTCTTACAATTTTTAAGTCCTAAAAAATAAAAAAATTGCCGAATATATTATGCATTCTTTCGCAACATTTTTAGAAATCTTTTTAATTTTCCTCTAACAATTTATTTTTTAAAACAAGAAATCCTTTCAAATTTTCATATGAATATAAAGAATATTCTTTCATTAAAACCTTTCAAACTTGGCAAAGGGATTTTAAATTTGTTGGAAAATCTGACTGATTGCATTCTGCATGAATATGATTTTAGTGGATGTTTTCAGTTTATTTGCTGTGAGGTCAACAAATGTTGATCAAAATATAGATTTTTTAAGATTTCGAAAGAAAAAGCTTGTTAAGAATTTTGAAAGATTTGAAGAGCATAAATAAATTTTCTTAAGTTTCCTAAGGAAATTTACAACTTTTTTCATTTTTAAAGTTAATTTAAAGAGAATATTTAAAAATATATCAAGATTTTTAAAGAAAATTATCAAAATCATCAAAAATTAATTTTGACAGAATATCCCACAACTTTTTCAAAACATTTTAAAAAATTGCCAAAAAAGATTCTGGAAAATTTTAAAGTAATTTGCATAATTTTGCACAATTAAAAAAAAATAGGAAAAATTAGACTTCTTTTAAAATATCAGAGAGAAATAGAGAGTCGCAATACTTTAGAAATATCAGTTGATAGAAACATGGCGCCCCCTACTCGTCCGTATACCCGTGATGGCCAT
>NC_046665.1:24967819-24969037 GCF_010883055.1 Belonocnema kinseyi | reverse complement strand
AAACAAAATGGGTTCCTCACGTCATTTGCAATTCCTGCAGACTTATGTTGTATCGTCTAAAAAATTCAAACAACGAAAAGTACCGCAAGTACTCTACACCATACACATGGAAAAAACCCGTTATTGCGAAGGACTGCTACTTTTGCATGAATTCCGTCAAAGGGTTCAATGCCAAAAATAAAAATAAGATTACGTACATTAATGTGTGCACAGTCACAAGAGCAACTGAAATCTATAAAAATGCACGCTAGACTGATTTAAGCGCTTTAGAAGAAGATAGAATGGAAGTTGAAAGTCAACGTCATCGAGACGGTAGTGAAACCAGTGATCGAAGAGAAAATAGTTCTGATAATTCCGATGAAAATGACGAAAAAAAGACGAATATGGCGTGCATAAAATGAAATAGAAGGTTCCAATATTAGTGTCGCAACTAGAACTGAATGACTTTATTAGAGATCTTGGATTACCAAAAGACGGCGCTGAATTTACCGCTTCATTTCTAAAAAGAAGAAATCTTCTAGAGCCAAAGACAAAAGTTTCATTCTATCGCGACAGGGACAAAGAGTTCAGAAAGTTTTTCGTTAAAGACAAAGAGACGTCTTTAGTGTACTGCACTGATGTTAACGGACTAATGAACCACTTGAAGAAAAATGTGTACAGAGACGAAGAATGGCGACTTTTCATTGATTCGTCAAAATGCAGCATTAAGGCTGTTTTACTTTATGCTACGAATATTTACGCTCCTATCCCTATATCTCACTCAACGATCATCAAAGAAGAATATAACAATGTTAAAATGCTTCTTGAAAAAGTTAATTACACGAATCACAAATGGCAAATATGTGGTGATCTCAAAATCATAACAATGATATTAGGCCAACAATCGGTTTTCACGAGAGAGCCATGCTTTATATGTCTGTGGAATAGCAGAGATCGAGCCAATCATTACAGCAAAAAACATTGGCCTTTAAGAGATTCATTCAAACCTGGTTCTCATAATATCATCAACCAAAACCTCGTTGATCCAAAAAAAATTTTACTACCATCCCTCCACATAAAGCTTGGGCTCATGAAGTAACTTGTCAAGGCGTTAGACAAAGATGGACAATGCTATAGGTATATATCCCTTAAATTCCCTAATGTTTCAGACGCTAAATTGAAAGAAGGAGTCTTTGATGGACCACAGATTCGAATATTGACAAGAGATACTAATTTCGT
>NC_046665.1:24964463-24967719 GCF_010883055.1 Belonocnema kinseyi | reverse complement strand
GACAGAAAATAGACTGAAGTAGGTCTATAAATCAATTTAATTACGATAAAAAGCAAGATAAAATGTAAACACGAAAGATAGTATAAATATATCCCTTAAGTTGAAGAAAAGCAGAGAGAAAAATATTTTGAATAAAACCCTTATTCATTTGCATCCTTAAGTTACAGTTATACATTTTAATTGATACAAACATTGTCAGGTTAATTGAAATGGGGTCAATTCTACTTGTAGTTCTAAGTTTCTTCAAATGAGTAATGTGCGTCTAAATTTTTAACCACCTGTAGTACAATGAAATGAATCTTATTGTGTTACAACGGGAACACTTAAGTTAAGTTGTGTTGCGTTAAGCAAAATTTCGTTAGGTTCTGCTAAGTTAGATTCATTTGTAGGTTAAGATCGAGTTAAGCTATTAAATATAGCACACATTTAAGACTGAGAACCGTACGCTTACATAGCTACACGTGTGGTTGAATTTCATTCGGCTAGGTTAAGTTAGGTCATGTTTTGTTAGGTTAGGATAGGTTAAACCTCTATGTAGGTTAAGCCGAAGCTGAATGAAACGGTACCGCAAACACAACGGAACAACACAATGAGTTTAATTGTATTACGTGAAGTTAAGTTAGGTTAGGTTAGGTTTTTTTAGGTTAGGATAAGTATAACCTCCTTGCAGGTTAAGCCCAGGCTGATTCAAACGGTACCGCAAACACAACTGGACAACACAATCAGTTTAATTGTGTTTCGTGAGGTTTGGTTAGCCTAGATCAGATTTATTTCTAGGTTAGGCTCGAGTTGACCCATTCGATGTAGCACACATTTGCTACTGGGAAAATATGCTTCCAGAGCTTTACGTGCAGTTCAATAAATTTCTTTTAATTCAGGTTAGGTGAGGTCAGGTTCTGTTCGGTAAAGTTACGTTAAATAAGTTGATATCAGGCAAGGGTTGATCCTTCACAGTTGTGGACATGTTTTTGAAGTGAAAATTTGCATCACTGGCATTATTTTGAAATTTATTTGCCTCAGTGCATGACTTTTCGTCATTTTTTGAGGTTATGGCTCAATTATGACGTGATGGGTGATTTTTGATACAGAATTTGAATTCAGCGCCCCAAAAACCATAGGAATACGCGTGTCTTGTTACCAGATCCGCACACTTTTTTTGTGTGGCTGTGTTATACACCGGGTGCAAGCAATTTTTCAAAATCCAATATCTTTTCCAATTTTGAACAAAAAACATAAAAAATTTACCAAAAAACACCTGCAAACAACCAACAATCGATTCCGCAAAGAATTTTGGAAAAAAAAGTCGAAAGTTGACCAACAAGCACCAACAAACGACCAACAAACGATTACAAAATGAAAAATTTCGATATTTCCAAATTAGTGAAAATTGGGGTGCTAACTTCACAAGGGTCGTTATGACTGCAGTAACTGTACATTTATTGCGTTTAAACACAATGATCACAAGGAAGGGGACATGCGCACTGTGATTTTCTATGTCCTTTTCTCCCGCGACAAGTGTTAACCTACCCTTACGAAAATACACCGTTCGGACACCATTGAAAGATCGTTGAAAGGGACCATTCGTCTACCGTTGAAAATGACCGCTGGTTTCTCAACGGTCTTTTCGCGCGGCGGCTGGCCGCTAAGACCTTTTCTACTGATGCCAATTATGAAAATTTTCCTGGAAGGTGAGTGCGCAGAGGTAAGGTTCTCTATACGGTGAGAGCCACTGTTGGGGGAATGAATGGTTCTGAAGTCTAGTAGATGGCGACACACTTGCCGAAATAACGAAAGTATGAACTCTTCGTATTTTCGACCCTCTCTCTTTTCTTTCGTTATACTAATTTTTCACATCCAACTTCTTATTGTTTTTAATCATTTTTATACAGAAAAAAAGTCAATTGCAGAATTAATTTTTCCTTTCAATTGCCATATAACTTTCGAAAAAATAGCATTTTTTTATTCGTTTTCCCCTACAGGCCACAATTTTAGAGGTTTATAAGAATCCCCGATCGCATTTGTTTTATCTTTCTGACCATAATTGTCTTGAATAGTGTTATCAACTCCTGCTGTTTATATTCATTTAACATGGTGCATTTATCAACATTTACGATTCCTAGTACGAACTGTACTATGGATTAGTTATATCATAATACATGTCAGTACTAAAGTATCGCAATGCTTGATGCGACTGATAATAAATTTCTAGCTTTCCATATTCTCACCATTCAGTCATGCATAAAAATAAATGAATAACTGTTTCATTCTCAAGTAATTAAAAAAGTGCTAAGAGTGATTTCACGTATACAGATATAAAAATGGCTAATAATATTAAATGAATTAATATTTTTATTAATAAAATATAGTATAATACTAAACATAATGTATTTCTAATAAATTAAAAAAGGCCCCTAATTACAAATAATTTGGGTATTTTTCAAAAGCTAGGACAGTCTTTGATTTATACTTTACATATGAGCTCCCTCTTACACTTTTCCAAGAGATAGGCCATTTTTAACTTTTAAAAGGGATATAAACAGTTTATTTTTCAACATTTGCGTATTTGTCTATCTTGTTGCGCAGCCGAGGTTCAAATAATTTTTTACATGAATATCTTAATTAATGAAAAAATGTGAAAAACAATTATTACCTATTTCAAGTAATAACACAGGCATACAAATATTTTATATCAGAAACCTGCCATAGTATTTCTAAAGGATTTTGGTTAGTTAATTTTTGCTATTTTTTAGATTTTTATTTTTTATTTCACCCATATTTTAACATATTGCTTTAACCCATTACCACCTCAAATCTACCTCCAACTTTTTACGGAAGAAAACATTAACCTATCATTAATTTTCAAACATTTTCAGTGTTTCCTAATCATAATCTAATCAACTGTATGATGTTCGCGTGGTCGTTAATGAGTCAAGGCATTGATAAAACAAAAATTCAATGTATTATATTTCAGCGAAAAGAATACATATTTGAGCAAACTCAACGGCATTTGATAAGTAAAGACTTATAATTTCAGGTTCTCTCAATCGCTATTTGAAACAAATATCCTTATGGTGTTTCAGCGCACCAAAATCCTTCGGAAATACTATATCAGGTTTCTGATATAAAAAATGAGCAATTATTTATACACCTGTGAGATTCGTTGTGAGATTCAATTAAAAAATGGACAGAATTAAAACAAAGAAAGAATATTAAAACGCATGAAATCTGTCGTTTGCCTGGCCAAACAGTCACTAAT
>NC_046665.1:24959396-24964363 GCF_010883055.1 Belonocnema kinseyi | reverse complement strand
CAATAATATATCTCCGATAATAATTAGTGAAATATAACAATGGCGATTTTTATGGCCAGTTTAGATAAACAAATCCAACATTTTCGGTAGTGGAAAAAAATCTGTTTCTAAATTAAAATAGTTTGAGACCTTTGTGACTAATTTGAACATTCAACTTAATCCCAAGCTCTTTGAATGGAAATAATGAATTAGTTGTGCTTGGTTTTCCAAAATTTAAAATTTATTTATCGAATTTGGTCAAGAAAATATAAATTGTTATATTTTACCAAATATTATCAAACATATATTATCTTAAAAGATATTTGGAGCAATCCACGTATTGTGTTGAAAGTTCGTATTTTTGGTTTTTTCTTTCGTGAAAAATTACTCTTTTTATTTCAATTTCTTTTCGAGTGAAAATTAAATGTCTTGACTGAAAAATGAACTTGTAACATGCCATTTAGTCTCAAAACGACAGAAATAATGTTAGTCACTAATATTAAAATAAAACAGGCCCGAGCGCGCAGCAATACAGGCAGGCAGCACTCAACGTGGCAAGCGAGCCCCACTCCGCCGAGTGCATGAACCACGTGAGAGAGCGTCACCAATCGTAGCCACCGCCAGACCCCACTAAGGTAACCAGCCCCTCCTCCGCGCAACTGGAAGTAGGGACAACGCAATATAAAGCCGTGCAGAACCCGAGAACGACAGATCCGCCAGCTTGTCTGGCGAGCTATCCTCCAGACCTTTGGAGTGCACCTAACCAGAGATCTTCCAACTTGCCTGGAACGTTTGGTCTTCTCGGGGCAGCTACCCTGCAATCTTCGACTTGTAGTGGAAGTAGTGTTTGCATAGTCGTTTTATTAAAGGATTTGTTTGCCTTTATTTTGCCTTTCAGTGGGAGCTCGCAGTGAGGTTTCTCGGCGGCGTCGAGGTCGCGTCCGCAAAATTAAACGTTTAATGGTCAAACATAAAATCAACGCCGCATTCGGAGAGCAACTCATCCACGAGGCGAATCTGGCCGCACATTATTGGGCCAGTACTACGCCATCGGACCCTGGACGCGCATTGATAGTCCCCGTCACCTGCAATTTGCCACCGGATAGGCTTGCTTTACGCCGACAGGCCCAAAATTCTCGGATCGCTGCTTCGCCGGATTTCCGCGATTGCCAGTCGGTCTATTCAGAGATCTTCGCATTCTTGTCCGATCGTGAACGGGATGCGCTCTCCCGGCACATACAGGAATTAACCATCCGTGAAGGAAGTTCAAGCCCCGAATCGCGGAGTAACGCGCTCGGACCTGTAAGTAGTAATACGCCGCGACCCAGGGACGGCTTGTCCTCCGTTCAGAGTCCCTCCGCCGCGGAAACTATTGATGAGATTGACTCCCTTCTCCGTCTGTTCGAAAAACAGTACCCAGGATAGGAAATATTATAACACACACTTAGGTTCCGAAAACGGTATTCCGCTCCAAGACTGTGAAACAAGCCAAATTAACAGTGTAAATCCTATAATGTAGAAGCCGTGATCGATCGAAATTCTATGGTTAAGATATTATGTTTCAAGTCAATGTGGTGATAAAAGGTGTGATAGTAAAAGTCTCATAATATACGAATGTTGAACGATCGGATGACTGTATAGAGACCTGTACGCCGGATTTCAATTTTATATTTGTTGATTATAATACATTATAATACGCCTTCGGGAAGGCGATCGGCGGGCGATCCTCGAGACCTATCCTCCGGCCGCAGACCGGAGCGACGGCTTGATGACGCCCGGCGAACTCTAAACGAGAAAACCCCCGCTGGAAGTCATACTTGTCCGGTGAGGGGCGAAGTTTATTACAAACTATCCTATTTAAAGTTTAAATTTTGGCTTTTTTATTTTAAAATTTGTTTTGTTTTTGAATGGTAATTTATTTTTTTAACTTAAAATTCCACTTTTTTGGATCCGTATCGCTTTCATCCCGATCCTGTTTCATTCAATAATAACGTTCGACGATGGGATGATCTAAAATCTAACTGGTTTTTATCACTCAACACAGGAGTTCAATTTTCAAACAAGCAGTTGAATATTCAGCGAAAAACGGATGAGTTCTGAATGTAATTTAGTTGATCATTTAAGTAAGAAAAGATTGTTAATTTGAATCAAAAGCAGTTACATCTAATGAAAAAGAGATTTATTTACATTTTTAATCAAAAGTTAAGCTTTCCATGAAGTAGTTAAACTTTCCATCAAATAATTACATTTTAAACCAACAAGATGAATTTTTACCAAAAGGCATCATTTTTTAAACCAGAAAAGACGAATTTTCAACGAAGATGTATATTGTATGGACGGATTATGTATGCAATGGAAGTAACAAAAACAAGTTCATAAAAGGATCAAGTCATAAACGGAACAGATTTTGAAAAAGATAAGTTGGTTTACCCATAATAAGTGTTGCATACAGCTGATAGAGCTTAAGTAATAAAAGGATTACCTTCAAACATTCTCGACGAAAGACCCTTTTCAAAAATCGTGAGCATATATTTTCGAAAACAGCACATTTTATAGTCTTATTGCTTCTTGAAACTTTAAAACGTAAGCTTTCAATTTTTGCCAATAAACCATCTACCTGCATCTACACATTTATGAACCATTTTGTGTTTAGGTGTGGATCACGGAGGCTATTCAAATGGGTAGTCGTCATTTCCTCCACGGCTACCTGCGTACCCTTGCCCTTCTAGTGTACAGCGACACAAACCTCTCACTGGATTCGAAGTTGCTCCAGGCCCTCGATGCTACGTCCCCTGTGGAGAAAATCCCTTTGTCACCCAACTTATACCTATTCCTAATTCAAAGATATGAATATGTCCAAGAAAATCATTTCAATATATTAAATTAGTTTATTTCCAATTTAATAATGTATAAATAAAATATATGAACATTTTATGGACGAAAAACTTTACAATTTTCCACCTTTGGTCAATTATGCATACAATACAATTATAAATAATAAATAAATAAAAACAATAAAAACAATTTTCCACTTTTAAGTTATGGTGGATTAATAATTGATTCATGTTAACAAAAGTAAGTGTTTTAAAAAGTTTTTATCATTATTATTATTTATAACAACATTCTCTTACAGTGATTCTCGTATGTTACTGTTTTTTCTAAAATTTTTCGCTCTTGATCCACTTTTTAATTGTAGTGAGCTTTAGGGTGAGGTAATATGATATGAATTAAGTTGTTTCACACGTTTCGGCCCACAATGGTGATCCTTATCAGTGAGTTTTAATCAATCTATCTATGAAAAGTACATAATGTCTTGTAGGTACGCAGTTTCACAATTGGAAGTGTCATTCTGTGGTTATTATCTCAGTTTTTAAATTATATACATTCCATAAACTTAAAATTTAATTTAATTTTATCAATAACTATTCAGAAAGCATTCTGTTTTATCAAAACTGTGTCTTTTAACGAAATACAAAATTGATGGAAAAAAAATTACAATGTAGTAGTAAAATTTTTTTAAACATTTTTTTAAAGTTGTCAGAAGGCATTGCACTCTCTTGAAAATTGCCCTGTAGTAAAAATTTTAAATTAAAAACAACTATGTAGCTGAACAATTATTTAAGTATTCTTTAGATACAATGTTTAAATTTAAAAACAGAATTATATAATTATATAACTACAATGTTCATTTTTACAAATTCATTTTTGACTACAGTGTGATTTTGTAAATGCTTTCTTTCACAGAAGTAATTTAAAACAAAAAACTCAGTACATTTCAATTTCAAAAATTGAAATTATAAACATTTTGAAAAATCAAAATTTAGAAAATTTAAAGAGATACAATACGTTGTTAAAGGAAAATTTGTATATAACAAATCAAGGAAAAATTTAAACTACAATAATCCTCGACAATCTCTATTCTTACCACTGTGTAAAAAACGTGAATCAACTTTTCGGCGGTGTAAGGAAAAGAAAAGTTTGTAAAGAATATTTGAATAATTATTTAGCTACAAAGTTTTTTCTTAATTTTGTATTTTGACTACAGTGTCACTTTCAAGAGAAAAAAATTTCACTTTCACCGATATAATTCCTCATCATACCAGAAAAATGCATTAATTAGAACTATTTCTCTTACATAAAAAAAGCTGTGTTTAAGGGTTTTAATAACAAAAATTGCATTTAATTGACATCGCTAAGAAATAATTTTAAGAGTTCTTCGACTACGGTGTTTTCTGAAAACTTAAAAAAATTTGTTCATAAATTTGGTCACAACATTTTCCTACTACATTTTATTTGTTTTTTTTTTATTAGTTGTTCTTCGTTAAAAGATTTCTTTTTTGAGAATAGTACTTTCAATTGAAAAAGTGCATACTTGCAAGAAATGATGTACTTTTCACAGATTTAAGAAAACTCACTGATAAGGATTGCCACTATGTGCCAACACGTTTGAAACAACTTAATTCTTTTAATTCACCTGACTCTAAAGCCAACACTGTGTACATGAACAATTTCTACAAAACTAAGTTTTAAGGATCAATAAAATCTCCCAGCGATCATCAAGTTATCATTATTTTAAATAATATTCTCTTTTTATAATTTTCGAAAAATGCTGGTTTTTTCTTAAATTTTCAACAGCTTTACTAACGAAAAAAACAACATAAAATATATTTTGAATATTTTCATTAATTTAATGGGGAGCTTATGAAAATTTAATATTTTAATTGCAATTGTTGAGAATCTACCTATATTAACGATTATATTCTCAAACTTATTAAAATGTCAGGAACTTCGTCGGCCTATTAAAATTTTTAATCGAGGTATAGGCGTGAAAATAGTGAGGAAATGGGTAATTTGACAGACAAATGCATTATCTTTATGGGAGACAAAGCATCGAAGGCCTAAAGCAACTTCGAATCCATTGAGGGGTAGTGTCGTTTCGTAGTAGAAGGGGAAGGTTACGCAGGTAGCCGTGGAGGAAAAGACGATCG
>NC_046665.1:24956059-24959296 GCF_010883055.1 Belonocnema kinseyi | reverse complement strand
TTCATTTTCAGGTATGGTCAGGCTCCACCCGACTTAATTTTTTCTACTACTTTTCGGTCTATTCGTGTACCTTAATGTGAGTGAGCTTACTCCAGCAAGGGTCTTTTGTTTACAGGCATGTCAAAGTAAGGAAATTTTAAAACTTTTAATTTTTTAATTAGCGATTTGAAAATAGCATTATCAGCATCTACGAATTTGTCCGATTCCAATGATACATTTCTTGCCTAGAAAAGTTAAAAATTTGAAGGAGTTTATAATCAAGAAACATCAGATTGACAGTCAATTTAATACTAAATACTTCTCAAATTTTCAACCTTTATAGACAAATTACATGTCTTTGGAATCGGAACAATACGTATATGCCAAATATATTACTTTTAAGTCACTCATCGAGAAATTAAAAATTTTTTAATCTCACATTTTTTCCCATTTTATAACACCACTGCGCTTAAACAAGATTTTAGCACACCAAAGATTTAATTATAAGTATAGCTTGGTCCTCAACCAGAATAACTACCTGAAAGGTAAAAATTCGTAAGTGGATCATAAAATAGGAAGGCCGTTCTTGTAGGATGTAGGGCGTAGGGCGTAGACTAAAGGCTAAACTCTAAATACTAAGGTGGTGTTAGAATGCATTGGAAATTTGTCTAGAATATGAAAAATGTCATGTTTAGAACATGAAAAATGTAAAAAAAGTAAGGATTTTCGGCTACATTTAAGAACAGTAAAGTTTAGAGAATATTTCTTATACAAGGGGCGATGGGAAAAATTTGAAAAAATTCATGAGTATCGGGAAAACTGTTGTAAACCAGTTGCAGTTGAGAAATTTTAAAAATAATAAAAATTGTTGATTAAAAGTACAAAAATGTGCAACTATATTATCCTCAGTTCTAATACAGACATTAAAGCGATTAAAACTGCAAACTGTAATGCATAGGCTCTGTATTTATTTTCAATCGCCCGTAAGGATGTGTTAGTCTTATTTTTTGTGAAAATCGCGATAAAAACAAGTGACAGAAAGCAGGGGGGATCAGTTTTTTTTACTACCGACCGCTGGTCCCTTTCTTCGACCTGTAGCCAGGTGCCAACCAAGCATTCAGAACTAGGGGCCGAAGAATGGCACCAGCGGTCGGCAGTAAAACAAAAAAGCCCCCCCACCCCGCTTCTGTCACTTGTTTTCCAACAAAAAAAAATGTCTACAAATATTGCGATTTTCACAAAAAAGAAGACAAACACATCCTTCCGGGTGATTGAAAATAAATACAGATCCTATCAATTACAGTTTGAATCGCTATAATATCTGTATTAGAACTGAAGGTAATATAGTTACACATTTTTGTGCTTTTAAGCAATAATTTTGATTATTTTTTAAATTTTTCAACTGCAACAGAACAAAATTAAATGACTGCTTTTTTGGTGCGCTTACATTTTTTTTGACTGAGTTGTTAAGCTTCAAAAGCAGATGCCTATAGTTTTCTCGCCGATAGTAGTAGAGAGTGCTAAAATTAACATTCGTATTTATTTAATATTATCTGACTCAAGCCAGACAAAAATCTGTTCCAGGTCTGGCCTAATCTAGAATTCTAATCTCAAAGGTCTGGTCTGTCCATTTATTTATTTTTTATTATTATTTATTATTATTTTTTATTATTTATTACTTTTTTTATTAAATGTTAATCACAATACTTTTCAGGTTATTATGCTGTGATAAATGTTTAAATATTTACATTTACCATCAAAGAAATACATTGCGTTCAATATAAATTTATTCTATCATTATACCAAACATTTTAAACATGTAATATTATTGTTTAAATTCAGTATTTAATGTGTAAAAAGTTAATCAAAAGTACTTTTTTCAAACTTTTTCAAAAACAAGCTTTTTCCAGTTAAAATACCGTCCTAATTTCAAAAGCCTGGGGAAGTTTGAGCATCCTATTGATGAACAGCGCTGAAATCATTATTTAAGCCTGAAAGGTCTAAAAATGAAAAATGTTCAATTTTACTGGCTCCCAACAAAAATGGTATACTCATTCAAAGCTTTAAATCTTTACATCGTTAATTTGAATCGGACAAATTTTAATTGCCCTGTACTTTCCTAACACCTAAATTTTGAAAATATTTATGTTATACATTTTAATTTTAATGTTTTGTAAAAACTTGACCTTTAAATATTATCATATTAAAAGTCTGCAATTTATACATGGCACTGTGCAATTATATTTTCGATAACAAAATTAATGCATTTTAAAGTTTTTTTTGTTTTTAATTATTACAGTCGAATCTTTATTAAGTGATTCTGGATTTAGCTTTCGAAGACATCACGCGGCACGGTCGGAATTGGTGATAGGAGTTGTGGGGATATGTAGTGGTCACTCATCCGTTACAACACAGGGATAGAGAGAAATAGGAGCGAGGGAGAGAGAGAAATCACTTCAGAGACTCTGGATTCATGGTCACCTTCAGCTCAAAACTGACACTAAATCCAGATTTGACTGTTATATCCGAAATATGTTATTTAAAAAAAGAATTCGAATTGTCCGAAATTTGACACCACAGTTTTTCAACGGATCTCCACGTTTCGAGACCCCTGAATCCGAAAATCAAATTTTTACGATGGCGCCTGTCTGTCGTCTGCCCGTCCGACCGCAAGCACGATAACTCTCGTAAACACGATTTCCGAGCTTAAAGCGCGAGATTCAACCGTCGCGCGCCCTAGGCGCGCTCAAAGTTGCGAGCGAAGCGAGCCGCGCGCGATGAAAATGTGCCCAGGAAGCTGGCAGTTTTTTTTATTCTTTATTATTTAAATTAACAAAGATGAAATGTTGAGTTTTTTAATTTGAAATTTTACCATTTTTGAATATTATACAATGCAATTATCCAACAATTTTTTATTTCTAATGATTGCGTTTGAAAATCTTATGCCTAAAAACTTTCCAAGTGTTATGGCCGCGAATAGTTAAATTTAAAAGAATATTATTAATGATGGAAATAATCCACATTAATTTAAAGTTGTAATTTCAAACTAAATTTAAGTTTAAATGTCGTAATTTTGAATGCTGTAAGTTAAAAATGATAATTTCATTCTTAACGCTCCTCTATATTATATATAGGTGAGTAGACGAGGGCTTAATTGGTAACTAATCGATGCCTTAATTAGGGTGCATTTTTCGAAAAGCTCAGGACTCAATCATTAAGTCTACATATAAATATTCCTGAACCTAGAAATAATGTATT
>NC_046665.1:24954284-24955959 GCF_010883055.1 Belonocnema kinseyi | reverse complement strand
TAATAATAATAATATTAAAGAATTAGGAGGTGTTTATTTAAAATTTGAGAATTTTAAATACTTTTCATTCAGCTCTTCTTTACAATTTTACCTTACTGACAAGAATTATATTGGTTTAGCTGTTTCAATATCAGTTTTATTATTTCTAATAATTTCTTTCCAGAAAAAACTCAATAATCAGAGTTAATTTTTTATTAAAATATTTGGCCGTGGAACTTTCAAAAGAAATTTCTTAATACTTTCTTGTAGAAGAGTAATTATTTGTCAACAGCTTACCGTAGTTATGTTGTATAGCGTTTTCTAATTTTACACCGAAACAGGAAAATATATTAATACATAGTCACCTTATGTTTAACACAATTTCCATACAAAAAATAAGGAGAGGGTTAACGTAAGCCAAGATAATTATGCTTAATCATTTAAAACTAACGTTATGAAGAAAAACGGTAAAATTGTTCAAGTAGAAAAACGTAGATGAATAAGAAATATGCGTTTATAATGTTTTTAAAGAACTAGGCAGTTTATTACTAATTTATTGGCAACTTTTAAGAACACTCATCAATATGCACGGAAGTCTCATCTTTAATATGTCTTTTATCTCATATTTTAGAAATTGTTTACTGCTGAATAATTCAAAAAAATTCATTGAAAAAATGCGTAAAATTATTTAAAAATGCATATCTGGCAGGTCTTCTAACAGCCAGAAGGCAGGAGTGTACGGAAATTTCTCTTAAAACTGATCTTCGTTTTGCTGATATTATAGCAGTTTTTATTAGTAGACGTTATTGAATATATAATTGAACTTTAATATTTTAATTAATAATATCCATGTAGTTACACCTTATAGCCACTGCATATGTCCTACTGCGTGCGCATTATGTTTTTTCATGCTTAAATGTCATTTTGTCTTCGTGTGAAATGTCGTGTAACCAACAACCTCCAGGTTTACCGAACGCTGCGCTCTCGGCAATGTTAAATATTACGTAAGAATAACTTTTACCCCCCTTCCCACCCAACTACGGTCATGTAGATATCCCCCCCCCCTTGGGGCCATAAAGTATATATACTGAATGGTCCCTTAGATAACCAAAAAAATATGCGTGTTGAAATTGCAGAAAATTAGAAAAAAGGATTTCAAATTGGTTAATATTTTCTGTTCTCTCTATCTCTTTATTTGAAATTTCAAAATTTAAAGAATATAAAGAAAATTTCTTACTACTGATAACATTGTAATGAATTTTTAATACGTATCGTTTTTGCTAGTGAAGAATTATAAAAAATTAGAAAGCAAAAACAAAATTTTTCGGCTGATTACAACATTTTTGAACTTCATTCAAAAAACATTTTCTTTATGCTGAAAAAAGTTGAATTTGCTGAATCAAAAATTTCTTTATCTTGCAAAAATGACACCTATTCTTTTTCTTCTATGAGAAGACAACATTTTGTGGGTTTTAGAACGCTCCAAAATTGCGGAAAAATATAAAATTTCTAAATAACGTAAACCATTTTTCCCTAAAAAATTAAAACAATAACATTTTTCCCTTCGTTCAAGATACAGAAATTTCATATTCATATTTGTAGCTGCCCTATGACCTAAAAATAGTTTCTGGTCATGTATATGAGGTCCGTTGTTAAATGGAAAGGTAATGGAAAAAATTAAGCCCGGTCGACCCGA
>NC_046665.1:24951451-24954184 GCF_010883055.1 Belonocnema kinseyi | reverse complement strand
GTCGAAAACATGATCCAATTCACTGAGATCTGCCCAGGCGCAAGTAAAAAAATGCAGATAATCAGCATTTATACCAGCTACGCCGCCATGTTGAAGAAGTGAGCGGCAACTTCAAGTAGATGAAATGAACGAATGGAAGTTTTTTCAATTTTCTTAAGAATAAAAGTATATGAAAATACCATAATTATGAGTTGGAAGTTTATTTCATATGCAATTATAAAAAGAATATTCTTTATTAAGTTGTAGAATACTGAAATTCTATAAATTAAACTTCGAATGACGTGAATAAGAAACAAAGCGTAGCAGAGCAAAACTAGATATTCAGCATTCTTACGAAAACGTGTTTATTGTATACAAAATTCTTTAAAAAATGAATCCACATTGTATTAAAAGGATTCAGTTCTATCATCATTAATATTTCTTCCAAGTATTATAGTTTATTAGAACAAGAAATTTCTTTTTGTAGACGGTTTAATTAAAAACTGTCTGCCACAGAGCGGCATCATCATACTTTATCTTAAATTTCTCGGAATAGAACAACTTTTTGGGAGAAAATATATTTAATGCACCAAGAACCGATTTCGAAACCCTTGGAAATTCTAACTTCAAAATTATTTTTCCGTTACAATAATAACACAATATCCAGTCCGCATATACAAGCCTCTATACCAGCCCTATGCATCGCCCGTGTATGTGTATGTGGTAGTTGTTATTTTAGTATCCAGAGGGGTATCGTAGTTCAAATAAATCCAATAGATGGTGCTTTGATCAGGTACGCCTGTTTTTGCATTGTTATGTATAGCAAAAATATTAAAATCAATTCAAAACTTGATACTTTTTATCAATATAAAAGAAGGAACAAAGTTTACAGTATCAAAAAGTGCAGCTCTTAGTAGTAATAAAAAAAAGCATGAAAACATGTGATTTAATATTAAGAAAATTGAATATTAAAATGATTATTTTAAAAACAGCTTGAATTTTATTCATATTTTATAATTGTTTATTTTGCCAATGTAATTAATTAATTTTATAAACAATTTTATTGTTGCAAACTTCAAACATTGATTCATAATATTACTTACCTAATAATAAGAGTGACAACAATATTTAAATGTTAATAATTAGCCTCATAATATACTTTTTTATTAATTCATCTAGATATTTCCGCTCTTTAAAAAAAATATATAATTTATTTATAATAAAGGTAGCGACTTTCACGGGAAACCGGGAAATGTTCAGGGAAAACCCGGGAATTTACTTCTGATCGTAGAAAATTTCAAGTTCTAAGTATTTTAGTAATTTTTTTCAATTTAGAAACGTAATTTATACTTTATCTACAGTTGCAGGGCACATAAGTTAAATAATTATCCTTTATATTTTAGGACAGAGAGTTTTGGTGAAGAAATAAAATTTCCCTTGGGACAAGAAATTTGCGATATGGACATTTCTAAATTATAATATTTGTTTTTTTACATTTTTCGCTGAGAATTTACCTTTTTTCTTAAAAATGCAACTACTAGCGGTTGAAATATGAGCTCTTTTGTTAACAATTAATTTTATTGTTGGGAGATTTACAATATTAATTGAAAATCCATATCTTTTTTCAAATATAATTAGTTAGTTTAAAATCAATTTTAAAATAAAAATGATCTATTACAGTAGAAAATATAACTATTTCGGGTGGAAAATTGACCCTTTTTAGTTTAAAATTCAACAATTTGGCTGTAAATTTGTCCTTTTACGTTGAAAATTCATTCATTTCGTTGACAATTCACGTATTTTGTTAAAAATTCAGGTCTTCCAGTTAAATATTTATCATTTTATATTAATATTAATCTTTTAGGTCAGAAATCAATTTACTTGGTTGGCAAATATACTCCTCTATTGAAAATTGTTATTTTTTGAATTGAAGATTCATCATTTTGATTAAAAATTCATTTCTTTGGTTGAAAAATGAGACATTTGCTGTTATATTCTGACATGCAGCCCAGAGTTACACATTTTAATCATATGATTTCACACTAATGATTGAAAAAAACTTCACTGCTCATTTCGGAAGTTGCATGTATGTGACCTCTGAGGAACATATTTGGCGCGATTTTTTAATTTTAAAAAGTAGCTTTTTATACCTTATCGGGAGTTTTTACAACTTATGTAAATGAAATATTATTAAATTAATTTTTTTCTACTTTTTCTATAGTTCATATTTATATATTGTTATATATATAAAACGAAACCTCAAAATATACGCATATAAAGAGCAACGAAATCTGGAAATATTAAAATCCCAATCTCTTGATTTTAATTCAGAGCAGATAGAGATATAAATAGAACCGCCGAAGTGTTCCGACCGGGAATCGTGCACCTTCGAGTTTTCAAATTCAGAAGAGGAGAAATGGGTTTCGCGTGCAACCTAATCATTTACATCGTCTCCTACTATATTCACACGGACATAGACCTGTGATAGTATTGGAGTATACCTCGTTTCAAATCTGGGATCACTGGTTTAAGCCCAATGCCCCAGGAAGGGGACATGCGCCCTGTGATTTATTATCTCCTTTTCTCTCGCAAGAACTGTGCGAGTGAGTGTCGTGTTGAATGGTATAGAATTACCCTTACGAAAATACACCTTTCGGACACCGTTGAAAGACCGTTGAAAGGGACCATTCGGCTACCGTTGAAAATGACCGCTGGTTTCTCAACGGTCTTTTCGCGCGGCGGCTGGCCACTAAG
>NC_046665.1:24935338-24951351 GCF_010883055.1 Belonocnema kinseyi | reverse complement strand
TACCGCGATTTCGCTGGAAGCGGGTGCAATTTTTCAGATTAGCACCCGCTCCCGGCGAAATCCTGCGGCTGTCCTTATGACAAATTTTTAATTATATATATATATATTAGATAAACCTTGGCAATACAAAAAATAGAAAGAGATGAACAATTGTAACGGCATGCAACGTTTTTAGAACTAAACTCACGGGGCGCTAAGACCCTTTTATCATTATCTGTCAAAACTAGTAAATTCCTTGGTGGAAACATTCAAATGGCTTCTTAAATGCAAATTGATTATGTGTATGTATATAACCAGTAAATGATAAGTCATTATTATTTTACACGATTTCTACGAATAATATGGTTATTAATAGGTTAGGGCGCCATCCAGACGCTATAAAAAAGAGACCTTTGGACTTCAAAACAGGAAACTGTCACTCAAAGAGATTGACGTTTTCCGGTGATAAAAGTTGGTGTGCTTCGATATTAAGTGCTAAACTTACTTGTGTGCGCGTGTTAAGATAAAACTAATCAATTGATTTTATTAGTTTCAAACAATTCTTATTTGTTCAGAAATAAATAAGATGAACAATGCCTGTGTCTGACTCCGAGCTCTTCGATAATATAGAAGAGTATTACGATCCACAATACCAGCCTTTTCAAATATTTCGCGTTTACAGCGAACTACATTATATTATTATAGTTGTTTATATCAGAAATGGTATACGGGAATATGTCATCCATGAAGAATTGAATATCGAAGATAGGATTTGAGTCAACCCTTTAATCATTATGGACGCACTTCGAGCTTGAAAGAAACTTAGGGATAAAAACGGCTGTAAACGGATCTTTCTACAACCTCGAACGAGTCGCAAAAATATTCCTCAAGGAATGAAGGAATTAGACATCTTCCTTAAACAACAACAGAAGAAAAGTCAAATAAGACAAACTTCTTCTCCTCCTCAACCGGAGAATTAAATGAACTATTAAACAGAAAGTGAAGTGAAAAAGTGATTTTTCTTTATTAAAGAATATTTAAATCTACATTGTAAAATTTTACATTATTTTGCTGTCTTCTGCAATAATGTCAGATCCTAGTCCACTTTTGATGACCTTGGTTGAACTTCTCGACAACAGTGAAGACACGACGCTCCAATTGTGCCGCATTTACAACGACGGAGATGGTTGGATTTGCATCGAAGTATATCTTAGAGAAGCATATCATAAGTTCTGTGTCGCACCAGAACATGTGCCCGTGAGCTATCTGCAACTACAATACAGGTTAATTAAAATTTATTTTCAAGGATCTATATTTAGTGTAAATTGAATATAGGAATATAAAAGAAACTGATTTTACCGATTTGTGCAAAATTTCCTTTTCAAAATGAAATCCTAGATTTCATAGTGACAAGCTGCAATCTTCCACCAGGGTTTTGGGTGGTTTTACTCCCGAAAGCTAAGCGTGTTTTTAAATTGCACCGAGATTGTCAATCGTTGAAATGAGCCACCAAATATCCCTCAACTACCACAAGCTTAATGGATTATTATAAATCCTGCAAATTCAACGGAACTTTATTACTGGATCACCGAATTCGTGAAGTTTTCGGTTTCCGAGGGACCTCCTGAGCTGCAGAACTTCGGAAAATCTCCAAGTCATTCTCAGGACCTTCAACCGGACCTTCAAGGGGAACCTCCAGGATCATTGAGAGGATTTCTTCACAACAAGTGTTTTGTGTAGCGATTTTTTTTCTTTTCGTCTTTTTGTGTGTTCGAAAAATTATTATGTGGTAAGACGAAAAGGCAGTGTGTAAAAATTGATAAGCGAAAAATTTGGAATATAAAAAAACACAAGTTTTAGGCTGTAATAATTAAGCGATTAAAATGCCTAAATTGCGAGCGAGAAAAAGGGCTTTGGATAGCGATCCCCTGCCTTCGTCAAGTGATGAAACCGAACCTTCAGGTTCAAGGAATAAGTGAAAATCGACTAATAAAGGTCCTGTTGATCCGAGTGCAGTGGCTGGAACTTCCCGGGCAATGCAAACGTTACAGTCTTCTCAAAATTTGTTAACAAATGACATTAGCCCATCTATAAGTTCAGATCTCGGAAATTCTTCTCCCCTAATAGTACACGAAACAAATATTACACTGTAGAGCAGCAATTTCGTTAGTTGACGCTTCTGATATCTCATACTTAACAATGTCAATTAGAAAAAAATAACTGGAGAAGCGCGACAACATATTCAAGATAGAAGAGGGATTACTTTAGATGAAATATTGAGAACTTTAAATCAAATCTATTCTAAACACGAAGACATAAGTCAACTTATGCCAGATTTAGCTAATATACAGATTAAACCTGGTGAAACTGTTCAAGAATATGGAGCAAGAGTAAACTTGACCCTGAATAGATTAGTTTCTCAAGTTTTAAAAAATACTCCAGGGGAAGAGGGTATCGGAATATGTAAAGCTTATAGAACTACAGCAATAGGAAATTTCTTACGTGGTTTAGATTATAATATTTACTCACAGATAAAAGATACAGAGATAAACACACTAGACAAAGCCATTGCACACGCCAATCAGGACGATCATAAATTAAAAAGTTGGAAAAGAGTACATATAGGAACGTCAGCACCTGAAGCTGCTTCGACTTCTAATATAGGACAAAAGCCGAAACCGCTATTTAATTCAAATAAAAGAATGACACACTTGCGAACTGAAAATCAATTTAAAGATAGAAATTGGACCAATAAGATAAAATATTTTTATGGTAAGAAGTTTGGACATTTTAAAAGAGATTGCCCTGAATTGGCAAACAAAGGATTTGTTAAGGGCAAAGAGGAATTTGGTTGTCATTATTGTCATATGAATAATCACACGTTAAAAGATTGTCGAATTCATAAAAAACATTCTTTAGAGAGCGAACAATTCAAACAAAAATTTCGGGATTCAAAGTCAAAGAATGATTTATTTCAAAAAAGATCGGAACCTGATAAAACAGATTCAAATAAAAGAGTCATCCTTAGACTCGGAAAATTAAGAGAGAATGGACCAGCCCCTATATTAGAGATGGAAAATGTAGCTTTTCTTTTTGAAAAATGTGTTTTCATGATTCACACTGGAGGCAGTGTCAGCTTGATTAAAGAAAATAGATTGAAGCCTTTGTAGATGTAAATCGAAAACGAATGTTCAATTTAATAGGAATTGGCTCAAAAATTATACCTACTCTTGGAGAAGTTGGATAAATGATAAAAGGTCTTGAAAACACTTTTCAAATAATTCCACAACATTTTCTTATATTTCTGGATGGAATTATAGGAATAACCTTTTTGACACAACATAGAGCAATTATAAATTTTTAAAATGATCAACTTTTTATAGGGGAGGATCATTTCCCTTTGCTCTCTCATGTTACTGTGTAAATACCTGCAAGGACAAACAAATTATTCCATCTACCTCTAATTGAAACTCAACTTAATGAAGGATATGTTAGGAAAATTCCACGTGAGCCTGAAATTTTTGCTGGAGAGGCTTTAGTTCCTAATAAAGATGGAAACGCGGATCTTTTTATTATGAATTCTTGCCCGAAAGAAGCCAGTTTAACTATTCCTCCTGTGACACCTGAAGAATATGGCATAATAGCACCTTTAAATCGTTCAAATGGAAATTCATTTTCCACTGATGGACAGAAAAATTGATCCTTACGATTTGCTAATATTTTAAAGACTATGGATTCATCAGACTTGAATGATGAAGAACAGGGAAGTTTTCTTCCCATTTTTTCAGAATACTCTTCTCAGTTTTTTCTAGAAGGTGACCAATTAGGCGCTTCGAATGTCTTATCCCATAAAATAATTACCACCGAAGGAAATCCAATAAATACTAAACAATATCGTTATCCTTCCATCCACAAGGACGAAATACTGGAACAGGCAAACAAATTATTGAATTTAGGCATAGTAAAACCCTCAGTTTCTCCCTACAATTCCCCTTTGTGAATTGTGCCCAAGAAACCAGATTCCGAAGGAAATGAGAAATGGAGGATGGTCATAGACTATCGCTCTTTAAATGAGAAAACAGTTGGTGACGCTTATCCGCTTCCCAACATTACTGACATTTTAGTCCAGCTTGGCGGAGCAACTTATTTTTATGTCCTAGATTTAGCATTAGGCTCTTCTTGCTCGATTAAAATCTGCTGGACTGGCTCTCCAGCCTGAGAAGTGTCATTTCCTTAAGCGTGAAATTACCTATTTGGCACATTTGATTTCTCGGGATGGAGTCAAACCAGACCCAAGGAAAATTTCAGATGTGAAACTCTTTTCGGTCCCAAAAGGGAAAAAGAATATTAAGCAATTTCTCGGTTTAGTAGGATATTACACACGATTTATTTCCGATTTCGCAAGAATATCGAAATCTCTGACCTTGCTTCTCAAAGACAATGTTGAATTTATTTGGACTTCTGTCCAACAAGAAGCTTTTGAAATTCTCAGAGATAAAATATGTACTGAACCGATATTGCAGTACCCAGATTTCAAGAAACCATTTGTTTTGACCACAGATGCGCTGAATTACGCACTTGGTGGAGTTTTAAGTCAGGGTCCTATAGGACAAGACTTACCTATCGCTTTTGCATCACGCACTCTTCAAAGTGCTGAATTAAACTATTCTACTATTGAAAAAGAATTACTATCCATTGTTTTCAATGTGAAACATTTTAGGCCCTATCTTTCTGGACAGAATTTTACTTTGGTAATAGACCACCGACCCTTAGTTTGGTAGCATGGGCTGAAAGATCCTGTTTCAAGATTAGCTCGATGGAGAATAAAGCTGAGCGAATATGATTGCACTATTGTGTATAAACCCGGAAAAATCAACTCAAATGCTGGCGCTCTGTCGAGAAACCCCTCAGAAAGGAACGAATCCACAAGGCCAAACACTAACTTAACTGCTATGATTATTGCAGGTCGTACGTATGTAGGTATGGTTGACGCTTGTAGAGATGACGATGGCAATGAAGATCTGGGGGTAGTATTGGAACGGTTATTTTGTATGATTCTCGTAGAAAAAGAAAAAGAAATTGAGGGTGAAACTCAATGGAATAAACAGGGACCTGGTTATCAGTGCGATAAGCTTCACAATGAAAGCACACTCAAACTGGGAGGGGATAGGCAGTGTGAGTCTGAGGGTTCCGAGTTTTTTGGCCTTTTTAATAAAAGTTTGCTTCAAAATCCGAAACAAGCATCTAGGTGAATTTACTGTAGATGAAATTGAAGAGAGTCCTACAAGTTCCTGTATGGGTATCCCGATTAACCAGATCTTAACCCTAGGAAAGGATTGTATAACTTACAGTAAAGATAAGATATATTTTGGAAAAGGGCATATTGCGCATCTAATCTCTGCAGATGAATATTCGTTATCAGAAGTGAATTATAGTTTAGAGGCTAAGGATCTTTTGCGGATTGAAGATATCCGAAAATAAAATCCGAAGCCCGGTGAAACTATCGTCTTTAATCGTAATGGACGATTTGTTTTTAGTCTTGTTGTAAATAACAAGAGGGAAGATGTAATAGTTTTAGAGAAACTGTCAGAAGCGGTACTTGCTCTGAAGAAATCTATGGAAGCTTTACAAATAACCTCAGTAAAGATCTCAAGTAAAGGAAATGACCTAGGTGAACTTTCTTGGTTCTTAGTAGAACAAATAATCCGGAAACATGTTAGTAACTCAGGACTTTTGGTGGAAATTTGTTCGGAAGAAGTAATCATTCACCCCAGTAATATGAGGGATGATATAGTGAAGGAATTTCATGAATCGGTAATAGGAAGTCATGAGGGAATCTCAAAAAAAATTTACTGGAAAGTAAGAGATATTTATTACTGGGAAAACATGAACGCTGACATTCAGAGGATAGTAGGTTTTTGTACGAACTATTAGAGAAATAAATTAGAACGAATTGGGACTAGACAACCTATGGTGATTACTGACACTCCTAAGGTCCCTTTTGATAAAATACAGATTGACATAGTGGGACCACTACCCACATCTTCTAAGGGAAATTCATACATTTTCACTCTTCAGTGTAACTTCAAGAAATATTCTGATGATTTTCCTTTAATAAGTATTGACTCAGTGACTTCTAAAACTCCTAATTTAAATCTTAAAAATCATACCCTCTGCAAATAATTAAACCTATTATCATTAAATAATTACACAGACACACAAAAAAAGTCAAAGTCCACGGAGGCGACGTTTGGGGTTCTATGTTTTTGGGTCGCTGATTCCCAATTGTTTGTCGGTTTTTTAAGATCGGATGGTTTTCAAGGTCGTTTGAAGGTCAAATGAAGAAAATATTGGTGAAAAAATCTGAAAAAATCAGACATAGGTTTTTTAGCATGCTGAATCTGAATCCGGTATCGGTTGACCTTCATTAGTTCAAGATCAAGGTCCTTTGAAGGTCAAACCAACAAAATAACTTCAAAAAAATTTGTAAAAATTTATATATAAGTTTTAAGAGTCGTAGAATCGAAATCCTAGATCATTTTGACCATATATAGTATTTTCAAGGTTATTGAAGTATGAAAATAACAACCCATATATCGAGTTTGATAGACCTTTATCAATTCACGTACAAGCTCATAATAAGATCAAAAAATTAAAAATCCCTCATAAACAGTTACGATAGACATATTTTTTTGTATCAACTTGTGTTCATGTTTTCCGCTCATACCGTACTCTCTTACTATCGAATGATCGACGTAACGGTTTTTTTCGCTTTTTGCCTGTAGTTTTACACTCTCTTTTCAGTGACCAGCAGTAATCAGCCATCATAGCGATATCCATTTGGTATATCATTGGTAGCGCTTTTCCATTTCTTTTATGTCTTGATGGAAGCGCTCTCCTTGCTCTTCACTGTAATCGCCACAATTTAAAACATCGACTATTTGCATCTAAGGCTTTCACAAATTGCTTTATGGCTCCTAATTTAATATGTAATGGAGGAATAAATACTTTTTTTGGATCAACCAGGGCCGATTCAATGATATCTCCTTTTCCTATTTTAAGTGATTTCCTTTCAGCCCACTTATGATTCGTGTAATGTTTTTCGCGATCTCTACTATCCCAAAGGCACAAGAAACACGGATTCTTTGTAAATCCAGACTGCTGTCCTAGCAACATACCTGAAACTTTCAAATCACCACATATAAGCCAATTACATGTTTTGTATTCAATGGCCTCTAGAAGTTTTTTAAGACTATTGAAGGATTCTTTCATTGTCGTAGAGTATGCGACAGGTACTGCGGCATATTGATTTGTGTTGTGAAGTATTTGAGCTTTTAAGCTTCTTTTTGATGAGTCAATAAACAGTCTTCAATCATCATCTTTATAAGTATTTGGCTTAAGTTCTTCCATCAGTCCTTTAACATTTGAACAGTACACTGATTAAAACTCTCATTTCTTTTTCTATAAAACGTTACTTTCGTACCTTTTTCTAATAAATTTTTACTTTTTGAAAGTGAAGCTAAATGTTCCGCAGCATCTTTAGGTAGTCCCAAATCTCTTACAAGATCATTAAGTTCGGACTGTGTAAATTTTTCAGCAATTCTATTGCTTACTCCACCTGGTTTATAAACTTCATCGGAGCTTTCACTGCTATCGCTTTCATATTCATCTTGATTTTCATCATCTATCTCAGTGCTTCTGTCATCATCATCTTTAGATTCAATTGATAAATTTTCTATACTATCAACATCAACCTCATCAATCATTTGAGTTCTCTCAACGGATTTTTTTACTGATCCTACCTGGGCGTATTATAGATTATGTAAATTTTTTTTATTATACCCACGGATATCGGTTTCACAGAAATAACAATCATCTTCGTTGGATGGCTCATTCCATTCTGTGGGTTTAATGAAGATCAATTTAGAATCGTCTTTCGTTTTTTTCCAAATAGAAAGAATTTCGCGGCAGTTATTGCAAATACTATCAGGAGCCCAATCTCCCGAAACTATATCTGCGTTAAAGCATTCTTTGTATATATTCCGAAAATTTTCGTTGAACGATCGTCGATCGTTTTCGTTCGGAATAAATGTTCCACAAATGAAGCAAAATGCGTTAACATCTTTCGGGATATATTTTTATATAAAAACCCGCTCGACAGGGATCCTAGTCCGATTGCAGGTGAATCCGCCGTCCTGGAGGTGATAACCCTTTTACCTCTCCAGGGCTAAGTAAAAGGGCTTTTTGTCTTTGACGAGGACAATGTCAACTCATCGACGAACACACTACGGCATCATCCTCACACACTGTCGACCCCCTGTAACGCAGTGCACTTCCACTGGCATCGGTACCCCAACTAGCGTATGAGCGAATCATTCTACACATCCCCTTACGGGGCAGTTGTCATCCTCACACGACTAGTCGAGGCAACAGGTAAAAAAGAATCGATTACATACATCGAAACATCTAAACATCCGCACATCCACACATCCATGCATCCGCAGATCCACACATGCACACAGGCAAACATTCACTCATAACCGCAAATACATGTGGACATTTATAAAAATGTATTTTTTACCATATTAGGGCAAAAGAACCCACTTCTTTTTTAAAGATATACCATTCTTATGGGTACAAAGCTTTCTTTTTCAAGAAATCTACAGCAGCTAATATTGATAAGAAAGTACACTGCCTTACTTTCGAGAAATTCACAGCAGCTAATGTTGATAAATATAAATTAATATTTCCAGTTTCTATATAGACGAAAAACTAAAGATGATTTTAAATTAATTTTTTAAAACATTTTTTCAACAGTACCTCATTGATTTGAACTTCAAATGACCTTGACCTTGAACTCATGATGGTCAACCGACACCGGATTCGGATTCAGCATGCTCAAAAACCTACATTTGAATTTTTTCAGATTTTTCAAGCCTTTTTTCTGAATTCGACCTTCAAATGACCTCAGATGACCTTCAGATAACCAGATATGATCAAATCAACCTTGGATTTGTATTCAGCGACCCTCAAAACCTATATATAAATTTTTACAAATTTTTTTTGAGTTGCTAAAAAACCTATGTCGGAATTTTTTCAGATTTTTTCAGGAATATTTTTTTCATTTGACCTTCAAAAGATCTTGAAAGTGACCTGATCTGAAAAAAACCGACAAAAGATTCGGAATCAGCGACCCAAAATCCCATAGAACCCCAAACGTCGCCTCCGTGGACTTTGACTTTTTTTGTGTGCCTGTGTTATTTACCAATTTTTCAATCCATTTTCTTGAGCAAATTCAATTCAATGTACAACGGGCGAGATCCAGCTAATCCAAGAATAAATAGCTGATATTAGTTTTCCATCAAATCGGTGTTATCGCAAGTACAACCTTTGGTTGTGATGTCAAATATAGAACTCCGTGGAGCGAGGAACTAGATGGAAGAATCCAAGAAAATTCTGATATATATTGAAAATAAATTAGTAGATAGAAGAATACATAAGTTTAAAATTTTTCTTTTAATTTTTATCTTGAACTCAATAATTTTTAATGAAGAAAACAATAATATTAATATTAAATTGTTGAATCTCTATCATTCAGGAAACTGGACTGGTTACCCTTCGCGGAAAAGAACCAGGATCCAATAATGCTAGGCCCATCATTGGACTCATATTTATCTGAAATATATCGAAATTGTATTAATATAATTGAACCCTTTGACGCATATTCAAAATTTTCTTTTAACATAAAAAAACCATATTTAGTTTAAATTACCAAATAAAATAAATACTAATTAAAGGAATAAAATGAAAATGAATAAAACGTTTAACACTTTGGGTCAAATAAGAAAATAACTTAATAACTATTTTGACTCGCGTAAAGGTAAAATTCATGCCTTCTGCTCGCGTATGCTATTACGTAATTTATGCCACCAATCGTTTGAGTAAGTACGGCTCCTAATCCCGTATTACTCGCATCGGTTTCGAGTTGAAAGGGTTGTGTGAAATCTGGACAGGTTAAAATAGGGTGCTGAAGTTAAAAGGTCTTTAATTTTTGGAACGCCTCATCTTGTTTAGGGAATTCTAATATTGGTTGAATTTTTTCCTCGTCCACTTGTAGCCCTTTGTCGTTTACTGTAAACCCTAAATATTTAATTTCCGAGCAGCAAAATTCGCATTTGTCCGGGCTTATTATTAAGTTTTCACAGTTTATTTTATCCAATACAATATTCAAGTACTTTAAATGGTTATCAAAATGTTGAGTTAATATAATGGTGTCATCTAAATATCAGAAAACGTTAGGCTTTAAATCTGGGGTTATGATTTTATCCATCAGTCTCTGGAAAGCAGCTGGAGCATTGGTTAGACCAAATGGCATCCTTTTGAATTGATACATGCCCTTTCCAGGGACTGTGAATGCTGCAATTGGTTTTGAATTTTCGTCTAACGGAATTTGTAAATAAGCTAATTTTAAATCAATTTTGGAGATGAATCTTGCCGATCTTAGGGTATCCAGTATTTTTGTCATGAGTGGGATGAGTAGAGGTCTTTTTTTGTAATATTGTTAACCTTTCTGAAGTCTAAGCAGAATCTATAATCTTTACCCGGTTTTTTGATCATCACTATGGGAATTTATATGAATAAATTTCTATTTTATTTTCGAGAAGTTTTTCTAATTGGGATTATTGGGTTTCGTTACGCTCAACAATACCTTCGCAAATTTCTGGAGAACAATTATTTTGTTCTTTTATTTTTCGTAAACTATCTGAAATATTTTTCAGTACAATTGCCTTATTTTTAAAATTAAGCCATTGATTTCTATTATGGCTTTCTAACATCTTATTGGCTTTTTGAGATTCAGTTTTTGATTCTTTCCGCTTTGTAACTTTGTTATTTTTCCAAAGACTAAGATCGCTATCTTTATATTCGTTCTGGTATTTGCTATCATAATAAATTTTTCCTGAATTATTTTTCGTACCCTTTTTCCTAATTCTAGGTTTACCTAAATTAATTGAGTCCTTTGTGCTTGAGTCGTCGCTAGTCTCTAAGGTGGGGATGCTCTAGAGTGGTTGGAATTTGTTGCTCGTGGGGATGGTTATTAGGCTAGGGATATATTTTTTTAGGATTTGTTACTGGATTTTGGGTGTTTTTGGTTTTTTGGGATTAGTTGGAGTTGATATGTAATAGGGGGATTTCGCTATCTTTGAATGTCGGAAAATTTTGATTAAATTCTCTAGTACTTTTGAGGTTAATACTATCTCCAAATTTCGCTTTATTATTATTATTATTATTATTATTATGGTTAATTTCTTCATTTTACGGTAATATTTTATCCCTAATATCAGTCCTTTTAGTTTTCTTATTTCCTTTTTCTACAGTGTCAGGCTTATTTTCGGTTTTAACTTCGGTTATTGGGATGAGTAGTGCGTTTGGATAAGCTTCCATAGGCTAGCGGCTGGGGGAACTCCCTGGTAGCCACCAAGTTTCTGAGTCATAATCGAGGGTTATCCGTAGGGTTTTCATCATATCCGTACCTAAAATGCCTACAGAGTTTACCTGTGGGACTAACCTGCACATAGCCAGTTTTGTGTGCTTACCGATTTTAATTGGGATTACCACTTGCCCAATTATATCAACCGTTTCACCGTTCTCAACCATTAATTTTCGCGACACGGGTTTAAAAATTGAATAACTGGAATTCTGAACTTTTTCCAGCAATTCCTTTGCAGCGTACGAATGTGTAGCACCTGTATCAACTAAAATTCGAAATAGATTACCCTCGAATTTTATCATCAGATGAAAACGTGTTTCTGTTTTTTCATCTTTATCCGAGTTTAAGATTTCCGGAGTTTCGGTGCTAGGTTGTATTATTTTTGTACCTAGTACCCGTGCTTCTAGTTTCACTGGTTGTGTGTGTAATATGGGCACTCTCTTCGTTTATTTTCACTGTTATTATTTCCTGAATTATTTTCCGCTTTTTCTGTTGAGCCTATGGTCATTTGCTTAAACACTGGTAACATTTGGTTGTAAGGATTGAATGGGTATCTTGGTCTATTGTTTGTGAATCTGGGTTGGAAGTTTGGTTGAAATCTAGGTTGAAAATTTGATTGGAAACCAGGTGGGAATCTAGGTCTGAAATTAGGTCTATAATTTTGTTGGTATTGATTTGGGAAAGGGAGAAATGGTTATCTTTATCACTATTTTTATTTTCCCTTGAATCTTTATTATTATCCAAATTATTTTTATCCCCGTTACACTTGTTACGCTTTTTTTCGTTTTTATCCTCAATTTTTGGTTCTGTTATTTGTAAAACTTGCCCTCTAACTTTCGACTTGGCTAGCTCAGTGTCCCATTCTTTGCCTAAATCTTCTAATTGTTCAAAAGTATCAAAATCGTTCCTTTTTATGTTCATTGTATATTCTATTCTAAGGTTTTCGTAAGCTCTAAGAAATTCCCATTCACGGTTTTTTCTAGGGTACAATTGTGTGAATAATTTCCTAATTTCAGTCAGATAAGAGTGTATGTCTTGGTTTCGTTTTTGGCTGCAAAGTTTAATTTTTTGTCTTATTTCCTCTGATAGTCTTTCATCGATGTAAGCGTTTTTAAAGTATTCGTAAAAGCCTGACAAATGTCTCCAGGAATTTTTATTTATTTCACACCAATCTTTTGCAGCTTCTATGAGTAGCGCGTCCAAAATTTCTAGAATATCGCGGTCGTTTATTTTATATCCCCTTTTAAATCTTTTTAATTCGCCCAGAAAATGCGCGGCACTGTCATCTTGATTGTTTCTAAATTTAATGGGCTCATGATTTGGAACGGTGGTTGTCTGAAGGGTGCAGTTTAATTCCTAAATTGTTTGCTCTTTTTCCCCTTTCTTTAAAAAATCTTTCTTTTTGGCGGTTCATGAATTCGTCAAATTCTACGCTTCCTAAAAGTTCATCTGTCTCTAATATGAACTGTGTGTTGTTCTGCAAAAATGAATCACGTTCGTAAGTTTCGTTAATTAATTGTCTCGAATTGTTTGTTAAACCCGACGCGTCTATGACGGGAACATTTTCGTTATTCAAATAGAATGTTATGTCTATGGGCTCGAAGTTTTCGTTAGGGGTTTGAGTAAGGCTACTTTGTGGGGGTTGTTTATTTCGAGTTTGGGGGGGTTCTGCAATTTTTGATCGGATCTGTCTGTTTTTTTCTGACTCATCTCTCTTTGGGGTTTCTAAATTTTTCGTAGCGAAACCTCTACCGCGACCCATTGAACTGTTTATAATTTTAGGTATGGTGTCCGTATTTGGGGGTATGATCGAGACATTGTATTATTCGCATCATTGTTTTGAATTATAAGTGCAGCGGCGCCTTCCAGATCCAAGTTCGCCTGGTTGTTTTGTTTCATTGTTGGGTTAGTCATTTTATTTTTGATTATAGCCGACCTGAGTTTCATTTAGTTTTAATTTGTATTGATGAGATACTATGTATAAAAGTCTGGTTTGCTTTCTTAATTTAGAATTTCGATTTCTTTTGGAAAAATTTAATCAAAGTCTTAATTCGTTATGTTATTGTTGAAGAGTTCGAAAATTTGTTTATTTTCGTTCTCTAATCCTTTGTTTAGAAGATACATCGCGTGACCTTGCGCGGGTCGTTGGAGTACGGGTTGCGCGTATGTACTTGGTTGCGCGGCCGAATCTTTCGCCGAGTTCGGCGGTCAACATTTTCAATCGGAAAGAAGTTTGTTTGATTAACTTTTCTTTTACGTTTCCCTATCTTATGTCATTGTTTCTAATTTTTCCAAATTTTGGTTCCGAATAATAGTTCAAATTTCCATAATATTGTTATCAATCTTTGAGGTATTACGACGGGCCGTTTACGTGAGAATCTAATTGCAAGACTGGACGTGTTGATTCGGGTGACGGTTGAAAAATTAAAGAAAATCAAGTTTGTGCTACTTTTATTTTCGGATTACCTTTTTCCTGTTGCTAACCGTTATGTTTGGTTTTATTTTCAAAAAAAAAATTAACTTTTAATTTCTCGAAAATTTCGATCTTACACTTTTTAATCCGGTTCCGTTATACGTTTACTAAAATCCTTGATTAATTTCAATAATTTAAAGGCGACATTTTTTTCTTAACAGGTTCTGCTTTTTGTTTTGTGCGGCTAATTCTCATTTTCGCCTGTCACTTTTACTGTTTGTTCGACAATACGCGAATAATTCTGGTACGCAATTGTCAAATACAGAATATCATGGTAAATCACACCAAAATCATCAAACAGAAATGAAATCGTTGTAAATTATCGCAGATGAAAATCATATAAATACATTTACCATGGAAATATCATTATCAATCACATATTGTCACAGGAATCAATATTACATTTCAATGAAATCAGTAAATTGGCACATAAATGCACACAAAAAATCAGCGATACAAATGCTAAATTATCAAATTGATACATAAATGATCACCGTCTTAAAAGTATTAAACAAACATATGGTGGGATCAAACTATTTTGGAAAATACACAATTTATAGTATCAAAAATGCAGGCGATGGCAAGGCACAAGGATCGTTTAGCATGCATAATTTAATATCATATATTTAAGAGTATGAGTCAAGTCCAGAGAAATTTGGTGTTTTTGAATTGAATATTTGACTTGTGCTTCTTTTCTCGGTAGGTTAGGAATTTTTGAAAGGACGAATGTGGGAATTTTCGTTGGGCGCCAGGTATTACGGGGTAATGCCGAGGGTGGGAATCGGGAGTTGGAAGAGCCGAGAGAAAGGTAGAACGCAAATAAAAGCAACGTTATTTAAACAAATAAAGGTAAACTGTTTATTGCCACTTACATTGGCGAAAGATCGACAACACGTGGCAAGATGCGGGTAATCCGTAGAGACGATCGTTCCGGGTAAGTCGTGGAAGAATCAGCGTGGACCCAGGGAGTCGTTCAGGTGGAGGCAGGGCGCGTCGTTGAAAAAGCACGGCGTCGAGTTTGAACTTCTCCGATGAGAGTAGAGGTGAGAGAGCACCAGATTCGGGAGCACCACACATCACACAAGACGATAGAAACATACTGAAAACGGGACGGGCGGTTGTCCGAGGCCTCGCGATCCCTCGGAGTGTTCCGCCTCAATTCGGGTGCGGCTCTGCAACCCTTTTGCTCAAGGCCGCACCGAGTCCGATCGAATGGTAACATTTATGTCACAAGAGTATCCTTGCCGTTTAATCGTTCCGCTAGGGTATAAATGTATATTATTACAATTCGTAACATGCACTGATATTGAAACAGACATTGTTTCACTGTCTCGTTTAAAAAATGCGCATTCTTTTAACAAAAATTTTTATTAAACCTTTTATTGCAAATTCTGCCGATGGAAATGAGCAATTGCTAAATTCCAATTTTATTTTTACAATTAATGAAGAGTTGGGGGCGATGGAGGGGGGAGGGGAACAATAAGTTGCAACCGAGAGAGCTGGTTAGTGTTGTATGCTGAGAAGGTCACCAACCTTCAGCAGAGTTTTGTATAAAAAAAAAATAGAAAATTCCTTTTCCAAAAATCAGTTGAAGTTTTAGTTTTTAAGTTGATGACCTTCTCAGCATAAAACACTAATCAGCTATTACTTTCGGTTGAAAATCATCGCCCCCCCCCCCCCCCCCCCCCCCCCCCCCCCCCCTCTATCTCCCCCAACCTCTCATTATTCTAAGTTCCGCGGGGCACTGCGGTTAGGGATATAATTTAGAAGATAAAAATAAGTCAAGCTGATGTGTAGACCGTATGCGTAACGTTTGTATCGTAAAAATAAAATTAGAATTGAGCAAATTCAGTTTTTGAAAAACCGGTAGAAGTTGCAATCAAAGGTTTAATAACAATTTTTTATTAAGAATTCCCATTTTTTAAACGAGACAAGGAAACTATGTCTATTCTAATATCAATGCATGTTATGAATTGTAATAATATACTGTACACTATTCTCATTAGAGTGGTTCAAAATCATACCAGTTTAAATTTTTTCTGATTAGAGGACATGCCCCCTGCCCCCCCCCCC
>NC_046665.1:24931233-24935238 GCF_010883055.1 Belonocnema kinseyi | reverse complement strand
CCATAAGATTAACATGGAGAAATTTTGGTTTTCGGAAAAATGGGATTCAGGTTTCTGGATTTAAACTTAGCTTGCGGGAGATATTAAGAATTTGTTGGGGAGTCTCAAATCAATCATTTTCATTAAATGACTTTAAATTTTGATGCCTCCCACCCCCCTTTTTTGCACTCACTCATTAAAAGATACATTGTTTATGTTTGATTGGATAATTGGACTTTTTTAGAATTAATGATGTTTGTTTCAAGCATATAGTATTTGTTTAAACAATTAATTATTATTAAATTGTAACTTTTTCTTAAAAAGAGGTTTCAGAGGGCAAACGAGTGTGTCCACGAGGGTGATTTAAAAGAAAAAATTGTAAAAATAATTTCAGAAGTACAAAATTGATTGTAATTTTTATAGAAGGAAGTCTTTATAAAAAAAATAAACTTTTCATGATCAATGAATAAACAATTTATAAACAAATATTAGTTATTTAAAGTATTTCTTTAACCTTTAAATATTTAATAATAAGCGATATACATAATTAAATTAAGAAAAAAATCAGATTTTTGAATCACATTTCCCAATAAAATATTACATTTCGATTCAATAAATTTATTAAAATATACGATAATAGTTTAGACTAAAAATTTTGCTCTTTAAAATGACAATTTACCATAATAATTGCAGAAAAACAGAAATTTCAAACATTTATTTAAAAAAATGGTTTAATCAAACCAAATTTATTTAAGCAAATAACAATTTATTACAAAATAGGGTACAAGTATTTAAATGACGTACATATTTAATAATAAGCAGCAAAGCTAAATAAATTTTATAAATTAGAGTTTTACACCTCATTTTAAGAAAAAGTTACAGTTAAATAATAATAAATCGTTTAAACAAATACTAAATGCTTGAAACAAAGATCATTATTCCTCAAAACGACCAATTGTCCAATAAAACATAAACAATCTACCTTTCAATGAGTGAAAGATTAAATGATTGATTAGACTCCCCATGTTAATCTTTTGGGATTTTCAGGGTCTTTGCGGCACGTTTTAATATTAACCGATTTGGCTCAAACTTGAAGGAAATTTTTTTCCGGCAACATCACAAAATAGGGGGCTTTTCCAACTCTCGATTCACACCCTCAGCATTACTCCGTAATACTCTACAGTGTATCCACATAGTATCCCTTCCGTATCATGCAACAAAAACTCAAGAAAACAGCAAGATCAACTTTGAAATTAGTGAAATTCAGATTCTACGTTAAAATTCTCATTAGAATATTACGGAGTAATCGCAATAGTTTATTCTGCAACAGTAAAAAGTTAAAAAAAATAATAAGATTTATAACGCCTGTTGACTGCTACACTTCAAACGCATCATCTGTAATCTAGCATTCAATAGGCGTTATAGGTCTTTTATTTATTTTTAAGCTTTTTACCGCTGCAAAAAACTATTGCGATTACTACGTGACATTCGAGTGGGAATTTTAACGTAGAATCCGAATGTCACCAATTTAAAAGTTGATCTTACTATTATTCTTGAGTTTTTGTTGCATGATACGGATGGGATTCTATGCATGGCAATGATATACAATTCGAGAGACGAATTCGAGTGCGAAGCACGAGATACTTCGAATACTTATTTCAATTTCAGACTCTCTGCTTGTTATTTATGATCGTATTGCTATTTCGATTCCGGAAATGAAATTTTAAAGCCTTTAAAACATTAAAAAGAACTACCTGGACCTTAAAACATATCTACCTGAGTGCCTGCGGAGAATTTCACTGAGCTTCTTTGACCTAAAGAATTTTTGGTATATACTCAAAGATTCTTTTCGGTAGGGTAGTAAATAGTCGGAGTAGTGGGGTCCCCTCATGTGTTTTCACCACGAAGGAATAATAAGGAGACCTAACTCCGTTCCCCCACTTGGCAATGGAAACATTACCGTAAGTGACACGCACATTGCAGGAAGATCTTAGATTTAAGTGCGCAGGTGCGCAGTTGTCCTCTTCCTATACATGGAAAAGTGTGTGAGTGAGAAAGTTTGTCAAATTGACGTAAGTTGAGAGGTTCTGTTTGTTTGTTTTGATGCAAGTGTCAGAAATGTGTTCTAAGCCATGAGGTGTCAAGTTCCCGGCTGTGGACGAAGTTACACACCGAAGAAGGCAAATACACTTCGTTTTTTTAAAGCCTTCACTGTAAGTACAATAAACTTCTAGTATATTTTATTGTTTTATTATTGTTCACACATTTTTCAAACAAGTACCGAAAATACTGTTTATATATTTATTTTGTGTGTCTTTCGTATGATGATCAACAAAAGAACACAACCTCTAACTTACGTCAATTTGACAAACTTTCTCACTCGCACACTTTTCCATGTATGGGAAGAGGACAACTGCGCACCTGCGCACTCAAATCTAAGATCTTCCTGTAATGTGCGTATCACGTACGGTAATTTTTCTATTGCCAGTTGCAGATGGCTTCCCACTGGCAGTTGGGTCTCCTTATTATTCCTTCCTGGTTTTCACTATTGAGGGCGAACCTGCGCTAAATGTTCGCAGTACCACGGCCAGAGTTGTGCAGGTAGTATACCTTAGATAAATTACATCAGGTTTTTGACGTAATTTACGTACGTATATTACGTCCTCAGTTTTGTACAAAACGTAATATACGTTTTCAAGATGGCGTCGACATTATCATATTTCGTTGCGTTTTGTCAGGGATGCAACTGCGTATTATCGAATACGGCTAACGAAAGGTTAAGAAACCACAGGTAAAATTTCAAACCATCCGAACTGCAAATATCTTGAAAATAAATAAACAAATCATTCAAAGATTATCGCTGATTACAAAAATTTTTTTCAGAAAAAAGTACGTTATAATTATGAACGCATCAGAAGAAAAGCTGATGCAATTAGATGAAAGCAGTCAAAATAATAATTATAAAATGAATGGTGTCAGTTTTGATATTCTTGGGGATATTTTTATGTCAAATGAAGTTCTGATAAACAACAACAATGTAAGTCGTTACACATAAGCATAATTTAAAAAAGTGAGGTTATATAATTCTCTATCCGATTCCACCATCTTTATTACGTTTTTTACAGGTTTTTACGTATAATACATTTTTTAAGTATAAAACGTCAGAAACCTTGAGTGACGCCAGTTGGCGCGCAATTTATATGTCTAAATTTCAAGTTCGATACCATTCGCACGGTTAATACCTTCATTTAGAAAGAAAAATATTGATTTTTTTCTTTTGTTTGTAATTATTAATTCATGCTAATTATATATATTCTTTACAATAATTATATATGAATTTCATTATATTTTTTGAATGAATTTAGAAAAAACTGCTGAAAAAATCAGATGGAAAAAATGAAATATAAAACAGAATAGAATTTTATTTTTATTTATACTAACCGCAAGACCACCACAATCCTGATAGTAATCTGATGCATAAAGATTTTATATTGGTCTTAATGACAGATTACCAAAAGCAAGAATTCAGCAAATTTGCCATGGAAAAAATATGTATTGATAGCACACACGGAACAACACAGTACGATTTTCAACTTACATCCATGGTAACTGTTGATTAATCAGGAAAAGGTAAAAAAATCTGAAATTTCGAAATAGACAAAAAATATACAGCTATACTATTAATTTTGTTTAGAAAAATATTTCTTCAAAACTACTTCTTATTAAGAATAATTTTTAAAAAAATTCGTGTTACCACTAAGATCACCAATGTTATGAATGTTAAAAAAAGGAAAAAAAATTCAATTTTAAATATCACCAAGGTTTTTTGAATTTTTCAAAAATTATTATAGTTCTTTTCTTTTACATGTAAGAGAGCGGATACTACAACTTTATTTATGGTCCTTATCAACTTGGATAGTTGCAATCCGGATGCAATAAGGGCACATAAAATTTTTTCGTGCGAAAACGAAGTCCCCTGGAGGCTTTAGAAAAAATTTTCGAATTTTAATTTTCAAAAGATATATA
>NC_046665.1:24928786-24931133 GCF_010883055.1 Belonocnema kinseyi | reverse complement strand
TGTTAACTATGAAATTAAAAAAAATCTACTTCTAAATTTTAATCCTAAAGCTTAACAAAGGACCCTTGAGTGTCGGCTACTCTATTGAGATAGCCTCTCTGCCTGTTATTTATGATCGTATTCTTATTTCAATTTCGGAAAGGATATTGTAAAGCCTTTAGACCATTTAAACGAGCTTCCTGGACTCTTAAAAACATCTACCTGAATGCCTGCGGAGAATTGCTCTGAGCTTCTTTGATCTAAAGAATTTTTAGTATATACTCAAAAATTCTTTTCGGTAGGGAGGGTCTAATAAAGGAACATATATAGGGTTCTATATAGGATCCTATGTCCTCTTTCGTCTTTTCTGTCCTTTTTCAAAAATTTAATTTTTTAATTTTTAATCTTATTTTTTACAATTGAAAGAAAATCTACTCGTCCTATCTAAAAATGATTAAGAATAAATTTATAGATCTTTTCAGGCGAACATTTTTTGTATGTTAATTTTAGCTTGTACCTTATGTCGTTTGTTCAAGAAAATTTAATATTTTAATTTTGAATGTTATTTTTTACGTCCAAACCCGAAATTACGTATCCTATCAAAAATTATAGCTCTTTTTTGGATGAACAAGTTTTGTCATATTTTTTTCGTAGCTTGTGTCGCTAGTCCAAAAAATTTTTATTTTTTATTTTTAGTCATGTTTTTTACGACTAAAAACAAAATCTATGCGCCCTATCGAAAAGTGATTTATTAGAAATTTGTAGGTCTTTCCAGGGTGCGCAATTTCAGGTTATTCATTTTTTTCGTATCTTGCATAGTTGGGCCAAAAAATGGAATTTTGGATCTTGTAGGACTTTCAAAAATGAACATTTTTCTTTTCTTGACCTTTTTCATATAATGCGTTTTTTGGGTTAAAATGTACATTTTAGTTTGTTTTTTCGGATTTTGAAAATGCGCTAACTCTGATAATTTTTTTTTTATAGAAAAAACTCAAAAGGGTAAATTATTTGAGTTTCTGAGTACTATAAATAACCGTACATGGAATTTCGAAATTTTGACAAAATTTGATTTCAAAAAGTTTTGATACGATCAAATTTTCAATTTTGAACTTTTCGATTAAATTAAAAAAGTTGTTATGATCACCTTGTAGGGCTTTCAAAAATGAACGTTTTTCTTTTCTTGACTTTTTTTCATAGCATGCGTTGTTTGGCTTGAAATGTGCATTTTAGTTCGTTTTTTTGGATTTTGAAAATGCTCCAACTCTGATAATTTTCTTTTAATAGAAAAAAGTCATTAGGATAAATCGTTTTAGTTTCTTAGTACTATGAATAACCGTTCATAGAATTTTAAAGTCTTGAAAAAATGTCGTTTTAAACATTTTGAAAACGTGCTCACATTTCTAATTTTGATCCAAAATAGCTGGGTTACGAACTTGTTCTTTCTTTTTAGACCTTAAAAAAGTGTGCCAAAGCAGAATACAATCTGATAAATTTTTCGAAAGTTATCGTTATCGTACCGACAAAGTGAAATTTTACATAAAACCAATACCTTCTCATTAGGATGAGAATGTAAAAAGACCATTACATACGAAATTGCTCTCACTTCGATTATATGAACAGTAACACATTATTAAATTGAACAAAATTTAATTAAATTGTCGAGTTGGAGGAATATGAAACTTTCAAATATTTTAGATTTTAGCTTTACGATTTTTCACTGTTATCAATTGCAAAATTACCAAAAAACGTGTTTTGTTCATAAAATCAGATTTTGTGGGCGCATAAAAAATTTATAAACTCAATTTTAATTATTTGATTTTTTTTCTTATTGGATGCGAATACATTATTTGATATTTCACGCGCATATTGTATAGACGAGATATTTGTCAATTTGCTGTATTTCCCTTCAGCTGAGCAGGTAAGCCGATAAACATGGTTTGATAAAAATGGTTAAATATTGTCTGTCTCTCTCGTTGCTAAGTTGCTCTTTCTAACAGATCAAAAATTTTACCAACCGAATCCAACAATTTTCGGGAATGAGGTTGTCTTCATACTTGTCAGGGGGCACTAGACTGTATTTCCGATTTTCTTATAGATGTCACTGCAGTAATTGCCGTACTCAGCCAAACCTACCGTTTCGCCTTAAAAAGTCAATGTCGCAGAAGAAGCTTTCCCCTTTGCGACTCCTAAGCTGGACCCGCGGTCGATAAGGAAGGGTGCCCCGATACCGTGCCTGGTTCGAAAAGGACAGCTAGCCTGTAGTTGATTACAATTGTGGGTCCGGATGCAATAAGGGCACATAAAATTTTTTCGTGCGAAAACGAAGTCCCCTGGAGGCTTTAGAAAATATTTTCGAATTTTAATTTTC
>NC_046665.1:24923829-24928686 GCF_010883055.1 Belonocnema kinseyi | reverse complement strand
ATATAAGTTATAATTATAAATAAGTATAATGAGAAAATTCATCAATTAAAAAAAAGTGTTAATAATTTGAAGAGAAATTTTAAAAGGGAGAGCGGATTAGCCTCAACCAACTACTGTAAATAACTCTGCCCGCCCGGTACGTGACGAATACAAAAGGAACATTATATTACCGTCGCACCACTCTTAAAAGGACCACTAAACGGATCTTTAAAAGGACTCAAATCCCTCAAACTCTCTCCGAGACTATTTTCTTTCAAATCGACTTTGTTTATAGACTCAAATGGGCCAGGCTATTTCGCTAAAGAAAACTCAGAAATTGCTTTCGGTAGGGCTATGCAGATGCGCAGTAGTTTTTATTTAATTGTAAAAAACAAGATTGCAAATTTTAAAAACTATAAAAACAATGAAATAAGAATTAGTATGATTTAATTTTTATGCATATTATGAATTGTAATGGTATAAATTTATCACAATGATACACGTTTCAGCGCAGCTTAGAATACAATTTAAAGAAAAATAAGAAACATATAAAACTAATCATGATAAATACAATTTGCTCTTTATTTTGAAATTTTTGAATAATCAATCCCAGGCAGAGTTACATAAAGAATGTATCATATTTGATATAAAAGTTTTGTATATAATGTAGAAAAGTTGACTTCTTGGACAAAATCGAGTGCGAAGCTCGAGATACGTGATGAGAATGTGTTCGTTAAGGCCGAAAGAGGTTTAACAAAAGATAGTTAAAAATCACAAAATTACAGTTTTCGGTCCGTTGACCTTTGATTTTAAAAGGTGTGTCCACGAATGCGGGAGAAATACAAAGACCGAGCTCGGAGTGCGATTGCCGTCAGTCGCGTGCCGTAGGTGCGCTCAAACTCTCGAAATAAGCTTTTTTAACAAAAGAGAATTAAAATCACAAAATTACAGTGGTGGATGTTTCGAGTCTTAATTTTAAAAGGTTTGCGTAAGAATGTGCGGAAATATAACCAAAAAGTTGCAGTTTTAATCAACAAGAGAAGAAACTGACGAAGTGACATTTTTTAGGTGAATAATTTTATTGGAATAAAAAAATTTAAGAAAAAAAAACAAAATTTTAAACAAAATAGTTAAATTTCACCAAAGATTTGAAACTTGAAAACAAAATTAATTTTTAACAAAGTGGTTCAACTTTTATCCAAGTAGTTGAATTTTCATTGTGCAAAAATCAATGTTCAGCTAAATATGAAATAGTTCAATTTTCAAATAAAAAATTAATTTTAAACTAATAATATAATACTCCTTCAAATTTGTAACTTTTCAAGGCAAGTAATACATCATTCAAATCGGAAAAATTCGTAGATGCTGATAATGCTATTTTCAAATCGGTAGTTGCGAAGTTAAAAGTTTAAAAATTTCCTTACTTTGACATGCCTGTGGACAAAAGACCCTTGCTGAAGTAAGCTCACATACACTAAGGTACATGAATAGACCGAAAATTAGTAGAAAAAATTAAGTCGGGTGGAGCCTGACCATACCTGAAAATCAAGCAAAAAGTTTGCCGACCACTGCTCTAAGGCAGCGGTCGGCACGCTCTTGCCCAGGGTAGGGTACCCTGCCCTGGCTGCCCTACGACCTACTTTCAGGGCGTACCTGCGAGCTTGTCCAGACCATCCCTTTCCTCAGGGGTCCTTGTTTGAAAATGGGAAAAAAATGTGAGCTTAAAAAATTCGTAATTTTGCAATCAGTGACTTAAAAGTAATATATTTGGAATCTACGTATTGTTCCGATTACAAAGACATGTAATTTGTCGATAAAGGTTAAAAATTTGAGAAGTATTTAGTATTACATTGACTGTCAAGCTGATGTTTCTTGATATTAAACTCCTTCAAATTTTCAACTTTTCTAGGCAAGTAATATATCATTGGAATCGGAAAAATTCGTAGATGCTGATAATGCTATTTTCAAGTCGGTAGTTGAAAAATTAAAAGTTTTAAAATTTCCTTAATTTGAAATGCCTGTGGACAAAAGACCCTCACTGTAGTAAGCTTACTCTCACCAAGGTAGATGAATAGACCGAAAAGTAGTAGAAAAAATTAAGTTGGGTGGAGCCTGACCATACCTGAAAATTAAGAAAAAAGTTTGCCGACCACTGCTCTTAGGCTAGGCTGTTTTGGAACAAATTGTCATATTTGGGCCACTTTTCGGGTCTTCGGGGCGTGGCGCGGTCAAGCAATTTCATTCTGCACCTAGAATCCCAAACCTAATCCGCTTCAGGAGGACGACTGAAAATTCTACAAAAATAAAATATTCCAAATAGAAAATGTAGTAATTAGAAAATTACAGTATCGGATATTTTGTTATTTCAGAAATTATATCACGTAAATTTTATATTGTGCTTCTTTTTCAAATTCAGTAATATCATCAGCTGTATAGGAAGTTTTATTATTTAGGAGTTTTTAAATTGTAGAATTTTAAATTTTCGTCAATTTTCTAATTCCTGGAATTCAAAAAATTTGTTTAATTAACAAAAGTTCAAACTTTGCATTACTTTTCGAGTGTTTTGGTAGAAAAAAAAACACTTTTTCTACGGAAATCTACGGAAAGATAAATTGATTAATGATCCCTTCCATTTTAGTTATATTAAAAGTGTAGTTTCGAATATAATTTGATATCAAGAGAAGCCCGCTAAATGTAAAAGTATATCAATCAAACATTAAATAAACAAAACTGCAAATTTTCATTATTTTTCGACTGTTTTGTTAGAAAAAAAACACTTTTTACTGAAATCCACGGAAAGATAAATCGATTTATAATCACTTTATTTTATTTATATTAAAACTGTAGTTTGGGATATATTTTTATTTCGAGGCAAGCTCGCCAAATAAAAAATTATGTCAATCAACATTAAATAAACAAAAGTGCAAATGATAAAAAGAGATATTTCGAGTTTCACTCGTGTAAAAAACTACGAATTGTTTGCCGACGTTTCGTAAACATTGCAGTTCACATCTTCAGGGCTGACCTGAAACTAAGGTATCAGGTCATGATGTTCTTAGATATACTATACTTTCTACGATGCCTGTGATTGGCCAGAGCGCCCCACCGTGGGGACTGGTCGAACTTGATTGGGCAATCAAGTCTTTTTTAAAAAATCCGGGAGAACGGAAAGCGAAAGCGGATTGGTATTATATCCATTGTCCCTATTGATTTAATTAGGATGTTTCAAGATTTCGATTACTTCTGTATGTTTTCTTGGAAATATGTTGTGTGTTTTTGCAATGACTGTTGTTTCATCCAATAAAATGTTATTTCCTGTTTGGATATGATGTTCAGCTAGTGCTGATTGAGTGAAATGTTTTAGCCTGACTTTGCTTTCATGTTTCTTCATACATTAGCTCACCGCTCTCCCGGTTTCTCCAATATAGACTTTGCCATAAGAACAAGGGATTTTATATACTCCTGGATCACTGAAGGGTGCCTTTTTATCTTTAAGGTTATTCAGTAGTTGTCCTATTTTAGCAAGTGGTTTAAATATGGTTTGGATGTTGTGTTTGTTGAGAATTCTTCCTATTTGTTCTGTGACACCTTGGAGTTAGGGTAGAGTGGTGGTCATTTTTCTCTCTCTTTCTTTCGTAGGTTGTGTTGACTTGCTTTTTTCAGTGTGTTTTCTTATTGCTTTATCAATTTGTTTGTTTGTGTAATCGTTCTGTATTAGGATTTGTTTAACGTATTGTAATTCCTTTTGTAAGTTATCTTTGTCTGTTATGGAGACAGCTCTGTATACAAGGGAGTTGATGACCGATTGTTTTTGAGATGGGTGATGGTGGGAGGAGGCATGTAAGTGTTTGTATGCGTGGGTTTTCTGTAAACTTCATATCCTAATGTGTTATCAGATTTTTTGTAAACTAACACGTCCAGGAAAGGCAATTTTCCGTTTTGTTCTATTTCCATGGTGAACTGGATATTAGGATGTAATTGATTGATAAAATCGAAAAACTTATTTAGTTCATCTCGTCCATATCGCCAGATGACAAATGTGTCATCAACGTAACAGAACCAGAATTCTGGTTTAAGTTTGGCTTGGTTAAAGATTTTAGTTTCTAGATGTTCCATAAAGACATTGGCTATTACATGTGAGATTGGGGATTCCATTGCTGCCCCTGAGGTTTTTTCGTAGAATTGGTTATTGAACAAGAAGTAAGTATTATTGAGACATTGTTCTATCAAAGGTACAAGCTCGGAAGGGAAGTTTGTGAAAGATTTAATAATATTAATCGTATCCGAAATTGGTACTTTCGTAAAAAGAGATACTATGTCGAAACTCACTATGATGTCTTGGGGTTGAATGTGAATCTGTTGTATCTTTTTAATAAAGTCAAATGAGTTTTGGACGAGAGTGATGGAGTTTCCTGTAAAAGGATTTAGTTTTGCAGAGAGGAAACGTGCTAGGTTGTAAGTTGGTGAGTTTATTGCGCTGACGATCGGTCTGAGTGGAATATTTTCTTTGTGGATTTTTGGAAACCCGTAAAGTTTTGGAGTGATGGGATTAGTGGGAATTAAGTTAGATATTGTTTGCCTGTCAAATTTAGAGTCTTTGAGAAGAGTCTTTGTTTTACTGACTATTGTTTTTGTGGGGTCCTTTTTAAGTTTTTTGTATGTATCGTCAGTTAGAAGGTCCATGATTTTGTTTTTATAGTCTTCTTTATTCATTATTACTGTTGTATTGCCTTTGTCTGTGGGTAATATTATAATATCTTTATTTTGATTGAGTTCTTTAATTGTGGGTCCGGATGCAATAAGGGCACATAAAATTTTTTCGTGCGAAAACGAAGTCCCCTGGAGGCTTTAGAAAAAAATTTCGAATTTTAATTTTCA
>NC_046665.1:24897798-24923729 GCF_010883055.1 Belonocnema kinseyi | reverse complement strand
TTAAACTAAAAAAGTTACAACTTTTTGTCTTAAGAAAAAAAGATGCGCAATCAAATTTTACATCCATATATATCTTTTGAAAATTAAAATTCGAAAATTTTTGCTAAAGCCTCCAGGGGACTTCGTTTTCGCACGAAAAAATTTTATGTGCCCTTATTGCATCCGGACCCACAATTGCGGTTTTTTCCTGTTTTGTTAAGTTTGAGGATGGAACTTGAGTTTGGCGTAAAATGTTGGCCGCCCTGCGTCGTATGTCATTTGCTTCTTCGGGGAAAGGGTATATATTGTGGATTCTAAATTGCTGATTATTTCTTCTTTTGGGATTTTCGATGCAGTTACAGCAAAATTATGTCCTTTAGATAAGGCTGATATCATTTAATTGTTGAGAGAGTGGTCAGAGATGTTTTTTACTGTATTTGTTAGTTTAGTTTGCTTTACTGGAAGTAATTTGTCAAATTTTTTTTTTTGTTTTTGTGTGGAAAGCTCTTTAATCCGTTGGGATTGGTCAAACGATATGCGGTCCAATGTGGACCAAATGTCAAATCTGAGGGTATTTGATAGGAAAAGGTGAAGTTTTAATAGTTTTTCAGAGGTAGTGTGCAAAAGAAATTTGGTATCTTGTATTCTTTCTTTAACGAGAAGCAAACTTGTATTATGCAAGATCGACTTGGATTTAGATGTTCCCAAATTACTTTTTAGTTGTAAGAATTTTGGGACTGTTTTGTTGTCTTTGCACCATTTCAAAAAAGCTAAGGATGTTAGTAGCTTACCTTGAGAAGTCCTGAGCTTACTAAAGGTGTTGGTTTTAGTAAGAATACTCTCCCCGTAGAGTTCCTTGATAATAGATTTTATGCTTTCACGATGATTCATCTTGATAAAAAGAGATATTTCGGGCGCTCTGGCCAATCACAGGCATCGTAGAAAGTATACCTACGAACATCATGACCTGATACCTCAGTTTCAGGTCAGCCCTGAAGATGTGAACTGCAATGTTCACGAAACGTCGGCAAACAATTCTTAATTTTTTACACGAGTGAAACCTGAAATATCTCTTTTTATCAAAATGAATCATCGTGAAAGCATAAAATCTATTATCAAAAGTGCAAATATTGTATTATTTTCTGAGTGTTTTGTTAGAAAAAAAAAACACTTTTTGACCGAAATGTATGGAAAGATAAATTGATTAATAATCAATTTTCTTTTGTTGATATTAAAAGTGTAGTTTCGAATATAATTCAATTTTGAGAGAAGCCCGCCAAATAAAAAAGTATATCAATCAACATTAAATAAACAAAAGTGCAAATATTGCATTATTTTTCGAGTGTTTTGGTAGAGAAAAAATACACTTTTTTACTGGAATCTACGGAAAGATAATTTGATTAATAATCACTTTTATTTTATTGATATTAAAAGTGTAGTTTGGAATATAATTTAATTTCGAGAGAAGCCCGCCAAATATAATAGTATATCAATCAACATTAAATAAACAAAAGTGCAAATTTTGCATTTTTTTTCGAGTGTTTTGGTAGAAAAAAACACTTTTTTTACCGAAATCTACCAAAATGTAAATTGATTAATAATCACTTTTATTTTATTGATATTAAAAGTGTAATTTCGAATATAATTTAATTTCGAGAGAAGAGCGCCAAATAGAAAAGTATATCAATCAACATTAAATAAACAAAAGTGCAAATTTTTCATTATTTTTCTAGTGTTTTGATAGAAAAAAAACTTTTTTACCGAAATCTACCAAGAGATAAATTGCTCAATAATCACTTCCCTTTTTTTATTAAATACTAAAAGTGTAGTTTCGGATATAATTTGATTTGAAAGAAGCCCGCCTCATCAATATATGTAGCAATAAGCATTAAATAATCGAAATTGCAATTTTCGCATTATTTTTCAAGAGGTTTGGCCAGAAATAAAACCGTTCTTAAAGAATCTCACATTATTTGATCTGGAATAAATGGTGAAATTAGTATATTTTTCCGCTGTATTAATTCAAAATACTTCAATAACTTTGGAAATTCAGCAATATCTTTATTATAATTTTATATTTTCTCAAATAATGAGTCATAAGCAAGGGCTTCGTCTCGCTCTGAGGTATACGCAGGTATAAGTTCTCCAATGTTACCGACATTGCAGTTTTTGCAAGGATAGTCTGAAGTCAAGAATAGATCAGTAGTGACCATTGGCGGTAAAGCCGGGAATTAAAAAACCGGTTTTCCGCAGAATTTTTCCTGGTTTATTTTACTTTGTTTTCAGCAAAACCTTGTTTAAATAAATGAATGATTTAATCTTTTTTATTGATGTTATGTTTATTATTGCTTTCCGCATGGCGGACTTTTCCCATTTTTAACATCCAAAATTTTCGGAATTAGATAATCTAAGATTTTGTTAATAAAAATTTTTTAAAATAATTTTGAAGAGAAGCTCGCAATAGATTTCGATTTACTTTTAACAATGCAAAAAACAAAATTTGAATTAATGCATTATTTAGCGAGTGGTTTTGCTGAAACTATTTGGAGGAAGTTACCGTTTTACCTTAATGAGACTATCTTTAATCTATAGTATATCAAAAATAATTAGACATGTGTCTCGGCTTCTTTGTAAGTGGGCCCTTGTAAGAACCATGATCGTTTGATAACTACGATAGCCGCAGCTGCCGGATCTCTATTGCTGGTGTAGTGGTAATTGACGTGCGTGGCGACCACGCTGCCGTTGGTTCAAATCATTTTGTCCACATTTTTTTCGTATTGTAAACATGTTAAATAATAATTTTTAAAGCTTCTCCGGCGATTAATTTTTTTCTCACAAAAATAGTTAAACTATTGGGAAATCTATATCATGCAAAAACTTTTCGATTCATTTATTTTTATAATCATAATTTATTGTTCTTTACATATTTGTGGATGATAGATAATAATCGTAGATGATCACGTAGCAGGATGATGCAATGTTCACTGCAGCAGCAGAAAGAATGAGAATCTGTCAAATATAAGGCAGTTTTCAATTGAGAAATAGAAATAAAAAATGTAATTACAATCTCCTACAAAATTTTGAAAAAGTTTTTGCAGATAAAATTTGTAAAAGCACCATTTCTATAGATAAGGCAATTTTCGATTGTAGTTAAATTTATAATTCCACCCAGTTTTAAATTATATCGCCACTCTCTGCAAATTCATGTCCAACTTCTATATTACCAAATGTTTCACATTGATAATTTCAATGTTACAAAACTGGCAAGTGTTCACTTTTCTTTATAGATTATAAATTTATCAAGTTACCCAGAAGTACATTTCAAAATGATCAAATTTGGAAATTGGCCTTCTGCAAAGTTATTTATAAATTTTAAGCTTCTCAACTCGCCTAACAATTATTTTGAGTATCGTGGAAAATGCATTTTTATGGTAAAAAGAAACGGAATCCCTTGGAAGATCGCTTGTTTGTAGAGTTAATATTATTATTGTTTATATTACCAAAGATATTAGGTCCTAGATACGGCATGAGATTAGTTGCATCCCATAGCGTTAGTTAGCGCGGCAGGCAAGTTTGTGGTTTTGCATATACATATATATATATATATATATATATTGCTTTTAGTTCGGCCAAATACTCGTAGAGACGCGATATGTACTAATTGGTCCCTCCACATACTTGTGAAGGGGCGACAAGCAACCATATATTTGGTCGCGCCAAATTATAGTGCATTTGAAATACAAAGTGGTAATAATCTAATTTTAATTCATAAGTAAATGAAAAAATAATGTTAATTGAGTAGAAAAAAATGAAGATACCGTTAACTTTTATTTAAATTTAAATACACTCAAAAAATGTCTGGTTAAATCAACCAGAATTGTTGTTAAATATGCCCTTACTATTTTTTCAGGTTAAAGTAATAAAAATGGTGAAAAGCAAGCTATAATTTCCTTATAGACTTGGAAAAGTGTCTTCTGAAATGTTGAATTTTTTTAATATTTGTGAATTTAGTGGTATATGAGTTTTTTCACAGCTGTAAAGTCTATCAAGCATTTTTTAATGTCAAAGGAAATTACATCTTGCTTCTACAGTTTAGCTAAAGTCATGTTATTAATATGAAACATTTTTTCAAATTGAAATACGAAGTAACTCAATCTTACAAAAATGTTATTTTCCCTTATACTCCGAAAATCTGACTTTAAGAAAAAATATAAGATTGTTAAAATTTTTTTATTTAGCCTTTATGTTTAGCCACATTAATTTAGTATTTTTTTGTTTTAATATCTGAGGTAATTATATTTTTCAAACCGCAATCATAATAAATAATATAAGTCAATGCTATAAATGCACAGAACTGTTATGTACTTTAACAGCCTATATTTTTTCAAGAATTTGACGCCGTTTTTATTTTATTTTCTTTGTAATAAATATATAGGCTTCCTTGGCTTTTTATTTAGTCTCATTTAATTACTTCGTTTACTTCTTTATTTTGTATTTATTGAGAAAAATAAGCTGAAACTTTAAAATTGTCTCCACCGGTCATATATTGAAAAATATTTTTTCGAGCTGGTCGATTAAGGTTGAATGCAAATCCCATTCCCATACAAATAATAGAGTTACGTGGGGCGCCATCAAGCCATACTACATTGAAAAATTTCACGGACCGGCATGGTGAAGATTTCAGTGCGCTACTGGCATATAATGCGTAGGATGTGTGTATACGTATAGTTACCACTGCTATGCTAGCGGCAGATTCGTAGATCGTGCAACGTTGCAATTAAAACCTAACCATGGCTGATCAACTGTCATATGCGTTTGAATAGCTTGGTACAGCAGATAAGCTGGAGAGAGGGAATAGTGTTGCTGCTATGCCATACTGTTATTTTTATCAGTTTGAAAGTAACTAAAATTTCAATGTTTTTCATTGAATTATCTATGAAACTACAAGATGTAAAAACTTGATATATATTTTTTTTAATTTGTATTTTCAAGCAGCACTAATACCGACATTTTTTTCATTTCTCTACCAGTGCGTTTAATTACTATAAATTAAAATATGAAGATTGCCTATGCACTGTTCATGAACTACATGTTAAAGTAGTTTAACTGTTTACATAATTAATTCCATTCAAAATTTTTAATTTTGAAACATAATTATTTTAAATGCTTTCCTTTAATTAAAAACTTGCTTTTTAAAATTTGTTCGTAATCAAATTTATTTTCTAATAATTTAAATATTTCATGAACTTTCATTTTCTTGCATAACATTTTAAAGGCTTATGCATTATATATTAATGACCTCATTAACAAAAAAAAGTTTTCTGAGAAAAAGAACGACAATCATGCAAAAAATCCTCTTTTTTATTTGAAAAAGGCATTAAAAATGTTTATTTCTTGCATAATTAAAAAAAATTTGGAAGGAATTTCATATTTGAATAAAATTATAAATCGAACCAAAAAATACGTTATCTGGCACTTTGTTGTTAGAATTATTTTTTAAAAAATTGTATACTCCTTTTCAAAGATCTTTATTAAAAACCGAAGTTTAATTCCGCTCTTTTGTATTTACTACAACTTTCTTCTATCTGCAACTCATAACACAGTAGATAATTAGACATAATGTAAAAATTACAATTGAACATGACAAGTCAAAACTGTCATCTAGATACATGAAGTTAAAGTAAATATTTCTTTCTGAAAATATTAAAACTTTTATTTTAATATTGAATCAATCAAATTAAAAAGGAAGATATTTTTTAATTATTTTAAAAATCAATATATTTAAATGCAGATTTTTCTCTTACTTCTTCAATTTTGTAAAGAAGAATACGATCAAATCTTTTTATGTAATAAATAAGTGACGAAATTTTTTTATCAGGTTTTTTTTTCTGTGATAAGCCGTGATTATTTCTGCCGTCCTGGAGAAAAAATTTACTCTCTAAAGTTTCACGTAGGGGTCATTTTCGCGTTGCAGCGTACACGTAAAGAAGCCTTGCGTCAAAACAAAGATAGTGAGTTTCTTCACGCACATAGCAGATTAAGCTTAACCTAGAGTTCCTCAAGGGAGAGCTGTGTCACCGCTTACTCCGCTTCTGATTGGTGCAGCGAAAGCGGAATCGGATGTTTTGAAACTGGCGCAACTTTGAAGTCAAATTTAATGTTCAGCCACTGATAGAATAGTAAATAAATGTAATACAAATAATAATGTAGGTGTAATAATAAATAATGTTTGAAAAGTGAAAAATATTATTCGTATACACCTTAGAAAAATACTATTATTTAAGACTGTTTGATAAAGGCTGTAACATCTAATAGATAGCAAGTAGAATAACAATAATTATTATTTAGAGTTGTTCATTGAAAATTATTAAAATGTAAAAAATAATTTTTTTAATGACATGAATTTTTACAATATTAATTAATTGGCTAAATTAAATTTTATACTACACATTTTCAATTTTTACGAAAAAAAATTAAAATCAGACAAAACATAGGGAAAATTTTATAATTGTATTGTTTGTGAAGTAGAGTAAAGAAATTGAATTTTGAGGTTATGGCTTTTTCTTCAACACTTTTTGATAAAATTATTTTGAATAAAAATAAATGAAATTCAATCATAGAGAAGACCAAAATAAAGATCACATTAAGGTAATATTTTTCAAAACAGAGTTTAGAAATCAGAAATAAAAAAGTATGTGTATGAGGTTAAAACCCCTTTTTTACAATAGGTGTGTGTAATGTTTTTTTAGTCCTAAAAACTTTTTTTTTAAAGAAGTCTTCATCTGAGAACAATAGGTAAAATGTCAGAGAGGATTTATGATACAACTAAAATGTAAATTACATGTATAAAGTAGAAAAGTTTTCACTGCTGATTTGTTTGGAATTATATTTCAATTGAAATTGGTTTAATTATACAATTAAGATCACAGAGAATTCATGCTGCAGGCGATCGTTTATCTGAAGTTACATTTCAAATTGTCACCGAGATCCAAGTGCTTCGATAGCGAAGTCGGTAGAGGGCGCGGTTAGGACACTAGTTTTTAGGTAGTTTAGGTAGGGCTCAAATCCTCATGGAGTGCGATTTTTCAAAGAGATTAAGCGTGCGGTTATATTTGTAAGTAACAGTGTGCGAGAATTACGTGTTTTAATAAATTAAAAAATGAAGATTATATAACAATGATTTCGAAAATAATTTTTTTTTTTCATTGAGAAATATTGTTCAGTTGAGGCTCATTCTATTGATCCCATCCTTCGTATTCTTATATTAAGAAAATATATTCTTGAAGTGTATCAGAAATGATTTCTTGGGAGTGAACTACTATATGTTCTGTATTTGAATACATCTCTATATGAAGTAACGCAATAAAGTTTTAGAATAATAAAATGCGATATTCTATCTAAGAATACATTTTCTCAGATTAAGAAAATGTACGCTTGTTCCAAGCATACGATAACAAGTATTTATTTATTTGGAACAAACTCATATTCTATCGTCCCCATTCGTACCTGCGATTGATTTGTATCAAGTAACATTTACTTGATTCAAGAACATTTTTTTCAGTGTAGTAGTAATATTAGTTTATTTGTCTCTGAGAACCTATAGGTCCATACACAGATGTTACACAAAGTTAATACAAAATTTTTATCTATAATCACTTCGTTTAAGTGCCTTTTCTATAAATATTAAAATCTTTTTGGCAATATCTGTTTGAGTCGTGCCAAGGAGCCCCATCCATTCATCTCTTATTTTAGGCAAATCTTCGCTTTTACAAATATATAGTTTGCGATTACTATTGCGATGTCTTCGTGACCTTCTAATGGAAATTTTAAAGTAGAATCCGAATTTCGCTAATTTAAAAGTTGATCTTGCTGTTTTTTTTTTTTAGTTTTTTTTTTCATGATACGGAAGGGATATTATGTGGATACTTTGAGAATACTCTGTAGAGTATTCTTTCCGTTCAAGCGGTTCGCTAGTGTCATCTAAATTTGGAAATAACAGTTAAATAAAGTTAAAAAAAGTTTGTAATGTTTTCAACAAAATAGTTAAATTTTTGAACAAACAGTTAAATTTTCATCCAAAAACCCGAATTGTATACTAAAAAGAGGTGTAGTAGTTAAAAAAATTAATTTTTTCACAAAAACAAAAAGAATTTTCTACAAAATAGTTAATCTTTTAGAAAACAATTTGTTTCAATTAAATTGATGAATCATCAACAACAACAAAAACTAAATTTTTAAATCTGTAAATTTTTTAATTTCGAATCACTTTAAATTATTGAAATTAATTGAAAATTCCTTGAAATGTTTGAAAACATCCTAAAATATTTCAAATCCTTTAAAATCTCTTTAAACTTTTCAAAGCTGTTGAAAATTCCATGCAATTTTTAAAATACCCTGAAATATTTCGAATCCTTCAAAATCTTATACTAAATTATTGAAATCAATGGAAAATTGATTGGACTCTATTAAAATATCCTAAAATTAATCAAATATTTCAAAATCTCAAATTAAATTACTGTAATCAATTAAAAATTTCTTGGAACCTTTTAAAATAATTTCAAACATTTCAAAACCTTTAAAATCTTTGGAAACTCATTGACAGCTTTTAAAGATTTCTAAAGTACTTTGGAATTCTTTTTAATAACTGTTAAAATTGTTAAAATTCTTTGAAATCCCTTTAAATTATAAAAATGAATTGAAAATTCATTGACATCTTTTTAAACATCCTCAACTATTTAAAATATTTTAAAATATTTTGAAATCTCTTGAAACTTTACAAAGCTCTTGAAAATTTCTTGAAATTTCAAAATACCCTAAATTATTTTAAATCTTTTAAAATCTCATACTACATTATTGAAATTAATTGAAAATTCCTTGGAATCTATTAAAATATACTAAAACAAATCAAATCTTTCAAAATCTCATATTAAATTACCGTAACCAATTAGAAATTTCTTAAATACTCTCAAATATTGCAATTTCTTTAAAATATTTTGATATAACTTGAACTCTTCCAAAAAGATTTTTAAACTACTTTTGAATTTTTGTAAATAACCCTTCTAACTTTTTTTTTATAATTCTTTGAAATTCCTTTAAGTTATAAAAATAAATGAAATACACTTCTTGGTGACTGGAACTTGTGTAGTTCTTTAATTTTTTGTCACATAAATATGTTCTTGACTTCCTTTTTTCAAAGTCAAATATTTATGAGTTGATGTTGATAATCCAACGATTTTTGTAACGCACCTTGGTTGATAATTTAAAAAAAACCTGAAAACAATGATGATGAGAGTAGAGCTGAAAGGTAAACATAGAAACAACCTATAATTCCTTGAGGCATTTGCAGATTTGCTTGATCTTGCATTATATTCAATCAGCTATGGTAATAATTGTAGCCCAAATAAACCAAATTTACAAACGGACTTTAAGGTCATATACTGGACAGCTAAGAAACACAAAATTGGCTCATTTATCTCTCAGATTGTAGCCGTCAAAAATTGCTTGCTTCGCGATCGAACAGTTTTACTCGGGGTAAAATACCAACCATCTGAATTCTAAATTTCCAAATCTGCCTGAGTCAAAACCGGTATCAGGTTGTGTACGTGCGGTATACATACGTTCGGGGGTTTTGCCACAAATGTGTTTTGCCAGTCGGGTTGCACTGAAGCAAAAATTTTCAAGTTGGAATATTTCGCAACCCTTCCCTCTGTTTAGCATCGAGAGTATTTGATCGGGGGACACAACTTGTAACTTCGCTCCCGCCATGCACACGTAACCTCTTTGTGGCCGGCTGGCGCTCGCCATATTTGATCGAATGATCGCGCGTGTGCCAACAAGGCGGGAAAGCTTTTAAAAATAGCGTACGTTTTTTTAATTATGTGAATTATATATAATAAATATATTGCAAATTACTAGATCACATAGTTTTAAATATAAAAAATTGACTTTCGTACATTACTTTTGTGTGAAAAAATTCTTCTACAAATTCTTTGAATAAAAATCAAACTTAACTAAAATAATATCGACTGCTTTATACAATATGGAATTCAATTTGGTTGAGTCCGTATAAAAGAGTTAGGTTTCAGTTGACTGAATTACGGAATAATACGGAATAACACAATTGCTTTATTCCGTATATGGTATCACAAGTCTGTTTTGATCAATTTTAACATTTTGACGTTTGGAGATAAAATATAAAGAAAAGCAGGTCATTCTGATGAACTAATAAAATCTTATTAAATTCGTTCAATCATTTAGTATTGTGTAGAATTTGTTAATATTTATTATTACGTGCTGCAAAACGGTAAGCACGTTTATTTAATTTAAAAAAATATAATAACGTTATAACTTCATTATTCATTAAAAAATGCTTTACTATATGATTGGTTTCATTACATAAGTATATAAAAATTAAATTTCAATTATTATATTATTAGAAAAATTGATATATCACCTGTTATAACACAAATATTTCTAACTTAAAGTTCTTATTTGTTGAAATTTTTTTTCTAAACTTATTAATCGTATATCTTTTCAAGTTCTATTAAAATTATTTAATGAAATTATTATTGTTTGACTTTGAAAAATTGTATTTTTGATTTCATATTAGAATATTTTTTTAAATTTTGCTTTCACACAAAGCGTGCAATGTGACCGCACATATGGTAGCACGCTGTGCTGCACATTGTGCACACAGTGTTCTCACTTTGAGTGAACATTGAGCACCCTCACCTCAGCATACATCGTGTTGCGTTCTTGGCGACACATTGTGTAGCTACAGTGTACCCTCTGACATTGTTATCTGGGACTACTCGTACAAGGAGACCGCACGCCATGTATTTCGCCTGGCGCCAGTTCGCGATCGCGATCGCCTGTCATCGAAGCAGGGATGGGTAAGTAAACTACCGCAGTTTTTTACTTTAAATTACTAGGTATTTTACGCACCTAGTTTCTTACATGATGTAAATTACGCGTATATTGGACTTTACGTTCTGAGGTTTCTGTTTTCCTACACAAACATTAGCTTTAAAACGTGTTGCCCTTTGTAAACATTTTTGAAATAAATTTTAAAAATTTTATAGGTACATCATTTTATTATAATGAAGTTGGTTTATCAGTGTATATTTTATTGTTAAATATTTTTGTCTGCTGGACAAAAATCAATATATTTTTAATAATTAATTTTTCAAAACGTAAGCAATTTAAATTAGATTAAAATCCAAATTTAAAATCCCATTTAACGTCCAATAATCAAGTTGATGCAAACTCCTGTTAAAAAAAAGAATCCAACGACCAAATTTGGACCACACGAATAAACAAAAACAAAAAGTTCTATTGTAATCTGAAAAAAATTAATAAAAATTTTAATTTTAATTTTCGTCCAATTTAAAATTAAATTTAAATTATTCTTGCCTTGATAAGGGTACTGCACGAGTACCGAAACGTTGGTAATGTAATATTATTTATTTTTAATTTGCCTTGTTAATGTTATTTTATTGTAATTGGATGATAATACAAATAAAAAAGGCGAAAGAAAGAAAAAGAGAAGCAAGAGGATGTGGTTGGCTGCCTTCTCATTATTCTTTCCTCTTTTGTATTTTTGTCCGAAATTTTTTTTTCAGATTACAATAGGATTTTGTTTTGTTTTTGTTCATTCTTTGTGGTCCAAATTTGGTCGTTGGATTCTTGTTTTTAACAGGAGTTTGTATTCATTTTTCAAATTCAATATTAAAAAAATATTGATTTTTGACCAGTAGACAAAAACACTTAACATCAACGTATTTATTAAGTATTAAATTGATCAATATTTCAAAATAACAATAATTAAAAAATAGATGTAAATGTGAAAAATCACAGCAAATTACGAAGACTTCTTGGGTTTGAATAATTCACCGGAATTAAAAAAAAAATTATATTAAAATCCATTTCAATTACAAGTATTTAAATGAACAAAAATAACAATATTTCACAATTATCACTTGTAGACGTTTAAAATTAAGATCATTTCATGGCATATATTGAAGCCCGGTGTATTTTTTTGCTTCTGTTTCGCTTTAGTTGATATTATTATTTTTTTATGAACAATATTGGCAATGTAATCCAACTCTTACAAATGCAAGTACCAGAAATTCAAAAACTTTAGGTTATGCACAGTCAAAGATATTATAAACGTAGATGCGGTGCGGGCTTAGTTACCCGCGATAAATATAGACGGCGCGTCCGGCGAAAATTGTCAGTTCCCCTCTACCCACCGCTTCAAGGCTATAGCACCCATCGACAACAGCTCGGACAAGAACCATTTGGATTGAAAGTAAATTGCCAATTAAAACATTTTTACATTTATAACTTTGAAAAACATGGTCCTTTTAATAAATACCACAAATAAAAGTCGATGAATAATTTATATTACGGTTTCATATATTTCCCACTATTTCTAAAACTATTACTTGTAATTTTCATTCTACATATTGTCTATATATAGTTCTTTAATATTATTTATTTTTTATTTTGTGGTCTGTAATTTCTATGGATTTTTTTAGACTTTTATAAAAATATAATTATAATTCCAAGTAATATGAAAATTGTTCTTTCGGTTTTTAGATGTTAAGACGGCAGTTTCAAGACAGATTACGTTTCGCATTGGCAAACAAAATGAGACGAACAGAATTTCAGTTTCATATTCATAAAAAATATCATGTTTTATAAAATATATTTTAAAATAAACTTTAAATCATTATAACTACTACAGCTTCCTCGAAATATATATAATTCAAATTATTCTTCAAGTTTTTCAGAACTTTTAAATATATTTATAATGATTCCCATTTTGTCGAAAAATGTATGTAAAATTCTGCAAAAAAATGCCTCAAAATCTTCAAGATTTTTTTACAATCTTATAAATCTTTTAAAATCTTTGAAATATTTTTAACACTGTAAACTTCCCGAAATTATAAAATGCTGAAACCTGAAAATCCTGAATTTAAAAATCCTAGAATATTGAAATTCTGGACAGTTTACAATATTATCGAATTCGAAAATTCCCGAATAATAAAACTCCAGGCCGAATGCTGTCTAATGATAAAAGATACAAACTAGAAAATTCCCGAATTGCAGAAATTGAGAAAACATTTTTGTGGTCAATATTATTTATTTATTACAAATACAATGATCAAATATTTTTACTATAGAAATTTTGTTTAATGTTTAATTTGGATAAATTATTGTTTTAATTTAAAATAACAATAATTGTATAAAAATGTAATACAAACATAAATTTAAAAACACGTGAGCTTCAATTGAATCAAACTTTACAAGATTCAATTCAGACTAATTTAACGCGACTTTTATTTTTTAAAATAATAATTTTATTTTTGCGAGAGTTTTCTGTAATGTGCAAAAATGCAATGCATATTTTTAAACAACGTTTTTTATTCGAAAAAAACATTTAAAAAGTTTTTTCTTTGGTATAAGTATTTTATTATTCTATTAAAAAAAATTTGTTAACAAAATATTTTTTAATTGTTCAAATTAGGAGTTGTCTAGCCCGGATGTTGTATAGTTCGGAAATTTTCTGTCGGCAATTCTGAAATTCTGTAAGATTGTAAATTGTCGAGAATTTTCCAATTCGGAATTTTTATACTTCGACAATTTTATAATTTCGGAATTATTACAGTGATGTGGGGATTTTGTTTTTCCGAACAAGCGACTGAAAATCCTGAAAAATAAAATTCCCGACACTGTAAAATTCGTAAATTGAAAGATAGGCAAAGAATAAAATTCCCGAAATTATAAAAGTCCCGAAATATAAAAGTCGACTTGGAGAATTCACGAAAAATAAAATAAATAAAATTCCGGACAATAAGATATTACCGAATTTGAAAAATTCCTAAAGAAGATGGTTCAATTATGAAATATCCGAACTAGAAAATTCATGAATTTAAACAATTAAAAAAAATCGTTTATTATATATTATTTATTTATTGAAAATACAATAATCGAATATATATTTCTATATGAAAAATTTTGTTTAAAAATGTGCATAGTATTTGAAAAAAATATTTAAAAGTTCTGAAAAATCGAATTTTTTATTAATAAAAAAAAAATAAAAATAAATTTTGATAGAAATCGTTGTTAAATTGAATCCTGCAAAGTTTGTTTCAAAAATGTTCTTATGTAGGTACGAAGAAAATTTAGGAAGAAAATTTTTTTCTTTCAAAAAGCGAACGTGTTCTTTAATGTATTTTTTAATACAATTTTTATAAAATTATTATTCAGGTGCCGGAGATTTCATTTTTTGGGATTTTTTGTACATCCTTTTCGGGATTTTTTTCAGCCGTGCCATATTTTTATACCTCCTCTAAAAATTATGTAATTTTTCAAAATAAAAAGTCAACATTTGAAAACATTTTTAAATCATGAAAAGTATTAATTCTCTTTTAAATTATTTCAAATATTTTTTAATTGTTTTAAAAAATTCTGGGAACTTTTAAATGTCTTTTCAACTGATTGTTATTTTTCCTAACATTTTTGTAAAATCCTGTTCTTTAAGAATCAAAATCAAATATTTTTACCTTGGAAATACAGATTAAAGAATAAAACAATTATAATTGTAACATTCAAAGTTTTAATTTGTCACTCTCAAAATTTTGACAATTCTTTTTCAAATTGTTTACTATTGAACATTGTTTTTTTTAATTTCCAAACTAAATAGTTTAAAAACGGAATATTTTATACTGAAATAAGACTTCAAAAAGATTTTGAAATTGAATAAAGGCGTTCATTTGAGAAGTCATTAATTCAAACGTTTACACTTGTGTCACTAATAAGGCTTTCCAATTAAATTAGTACAAATTTTAACGTTAAAATATGCAAATTACATCATTTTGAACAGATCTAGAATCATCTTGTAAAATCAATCACTGTTAAATTTTTAATACTCGAATTGCAGTTCAATTTTCAAATTTATTTTCTTTTCCCGATTTGTTCCGGTCGCGAGTTTAGCTCAATATTTAGAACAACTTTCATTTTTTTGAAATAGTAATTTTTCGGTTCTAACTTACGGGACAATCATTTTATTCTTTGAAAGATTTTCTGCAAATCTTGTTGATAATTTTTACATTCACATCCAAAATGAGAAGGTATTAGTTTTTTATGAAAAATGACTTTTTCGGATTTTATCAAATGTCGACGTTTTGAGGACCCTTGAGTCAGAAAAACAAGTTTTTACGTCGGGCTCTGTGTGTCTGTTCAACGTCGTCGTTATTGTCTGTACACCAGATAACTTTCGAAAGACTGTTCGGATTGAATTGGACTTTCACAACTTTTTTTGATAAAATCAAACTTACCAAAGTTAAAGGATTTTTAAAATCCAAAAAACCAAACGAAAATAGAAATTTGAAGCAAAAAAAGCTTGATATGGAAAAAAGTGAAGAGGCGAAAAACGCTACTTTTTCAAGGCCCCATGATTATTTTATAACATTCTCATCCATAATGAGAAGAGTTTTATGCGTTGTTATTGATTTTGTGGTTGTCTGTATATCGGATAACTTTCGAAAAACTAGTCGGATCGGATTGTGCTTTGACACAAAGTTTTTTCATTTTAAGAATTGTATGTAAAAATTGTACTATGGTACAATTGTACAATGGTACAATTTTACTATCAAATGATGAATGGGAGTTGTATTTTAACATAGCGTTAAATGTTTTGCAGCACTTTCATAGGCTTATTAAAATCGTTCTTTTGAAATTTTAAAATTGATACTTACCGCGTAAGGTTCATTTTTAGTCAAACTCGTCATACTTGTAGCCTTTTTTCAACTATTGCACATTTTCGTCTCAAAATTTGATACTAGGGAGATTTTTTTCATTTTTACAGATGAGTAACTCCCAACCAGGAAAATAAAAAAAATTCAGTATTTATAGCATATCTAAATCAATTCTTCATTTTATACCCCTAAAAATTTTGCGTTAGCCCCAATATCGAATTAGAAAACAAAAATGTTCATACTTCAGTATAAAACTTTTAAAAAATGGTTACAAAATTGAAAAATTTGACCAAAAATGAAGCTTATAAAGGTCAGTTTTTATTTAAAGAAAAAACTAAACATAACATTTTTAATAAGACTATGGAAGTGCTAAAAAATGGTTCTTTTTCAGTTGCTGTTAAAACATCAGTTTTATTCATTATATCCCAATAAAGTTACTTCAGTATGAAAAGTGTCGAATGCGTCTGATTGGATTTAATACAATTTGACGTTGTAGAAATAAAGTTTTTGCTATTCTATAATTTAGAAAAACATCTTTAACATGAACATGTTTCTGTATCATTGCTCTTTGAAAAATAAATTTTTAAATAAAACTTCTTTAATTTATTCAATTATTATGTTAAATCACTTTAAAAAAACATTGAGTATCTAGCCAATGAAATAAATGTGTAATTAAATGGACATTAAAAAAATAGAAGTGTTTCCATTTACATCACAGGCCTCTTTATGTGTGAATATTATCCAATTTTTATGTTATTTAGAAATATATACTTTATTTAATTTATAAAGATATAATCGTTTATAATACTACATGTTAATGATGAGCGAAAGGGATTTAATACGGAAATTGATAACAATAACAATTTAGGTGATGTAGCGATGAAAATATAATTTTTTTTCTTTTTCAAAGATATACGGATCTAAAAATGTAGAATCTTCCATCTTTTTAGGTCTTAAAAAATATATATAATTAAGTGAAATTCTTCACGTCTATTTCGAAAATTTCAAATGACTTATCAGAAAGTAATTATGGAAAAATGGTTACAAAAATAAATAACATTGAAATAATTATTCAAACAGTATAAGATACACATAGCTTTTAGGTTTTATTATACCCACAATTTAAACGAAGCTTGTTTCAAATATAAACATTTTTATCCACTTTCCGGTGTGGAAAAAGCCCCGCTGAGAACTCTTAGGATGAGGGCCCCCAGCGGTTGCCCGCATGGATATTCCACGCGCGGAAATTCTACGAGGTTCCCCACAGAGGGCCCAGCTCGGTTGCCACAACTTTTAAGGTTTCATGAGTACAGACTTACAAACAATGCATTTCTCTCAAAAATTGGATGATAATTTTTTGAAATTCGAACTCTCACAATATAGATGTTCCACAGTGGCCCCCGCGGGGGACCTAGCTCGATTGCCCTCAAGGACCAACGATTCAAATTTCAAAGTTCGAAGGAGGTATATTTTTTGAAACTGCTAATTTGAAGGTTTCATGAGTTCAGACTTATAAATAATGATTTTCTGTCAAAAATTGAATGACACTTTTCTGAAATTCGAACTCTCACATTATGGATGTTCCATAGGGGTCCCCGCAGGGGACCCAGCTCGGTTGCCCTCACGGATCAACGATTAAAATTTTTTAAGTCGGAAGGGTAAATATTTTATATCCTAAAAAATGAACATAGAAAATACGTTTTAAAATATGGTTCATGCATTCTAAAATTTTTAAAAACTATAAATACATCTGTCCTGAAAACAACTATTTTCCTGCTTTTTTTTAATTCTAAGTTTCATCTTTTATGAAAAATTTGAAATGTTAATAAAAAATTTAATTTCCCGTCATTGTAAAACGTTTTAAAGTAGTCTACAACGTGAAAGACAAAATATTACGCCAAGAAAAATGGTAATTGATTTAACCCACCAACGCCGAGAATTTTTTTTCTTGCGAAAAACCTAAAATTTCGTCATGTATCGTACCCCACTAGTCTAGTAGGAGTCCGGAAAAATGCCGAAAAAAATTTAGCATTCGTTCAAGAGACCCTTTGAGAAACTAAGAACATCGACATTACCCAAAAAGTATGAATGAAAATCTTATTTCACTTACCAGTGGTCTGGGTCCATCTCGTTGCAAATGACGTTTTCGACCTGCAAGACTAGGAAAAAAATCCTGCTGAGACATGCCTAACGTGACTCATTCGTCACGCTAGGCGTTGGAGGGTTAAATGATTTATTTCATAATTGAAGGGCGGAAAAACTATAGGGGGTAAGTACCACTTTTTTCGAAAATGAGATTTTTGTATTTTCGAATAGTCTTGGTAAAGGCCCTCACTACTGCGTTAAGGAAATGTCAAAATAACTATTTTTGTTTTTTTCATAGCTGTCTAAAAACGGTCGGGGAGGTAACTCCACGGTAGCGGAAATTCTATTGGGGGTAACTCCTTATGGGGCCTCATGGAAATTTCGCATTTCATAACGGAATGGGGGGGGGGGGTACACTCGAAATCGATGGGACTGAGGTTTCATCTATTGGCGTTACATGATAATAAAGCATCGATAGGCTATCGTGGCGGAGAGTTTTTGTCTACTTTATCTTTCGTTAACGGGGTATTAGTCGAAAACAACTGACACGCAGTATTTCCTTTGTTAATTTTTCGATAAGTACCTTTTTTTCGTTGAATTGATTGAAAAACTGCAGCCAGCATATTTTTCTACGTACTTTAACGAATAAGTCGAACTATACTGTGACTTATTCTGTTGATCTTTGACGTAGTATGGGCAACAAGAAGATCGAGCGGCGCGCGAGCCATAGGAAGGGAGCCGTTTCACTTCAAAAGCTTCAAAAACTTCAAAAAATTATGGAGTTAACCCTTTTACTTCTTCCGCTGCCCTGGAATTATCCCCGTCCTAGAATTTGAAAATTCGTGGCGCCTTGAATTTTTCATGTAAAGGGATAAAATTCACAAAGGACATAGATCTACACTGTATCTACTTAAAAAAAATCACGCACTCTTTAGTGCTACATACAACGTAGTGCGAACATTTTTTCGTCGCCCTGTAAAATTTCGGAAATGGCACTTACCGCCTATAGTTTTTCCGGCCTTCAATTATTTTATTGATATTCCTGTTAACAGTTTGTGTGTTTTACTTTTGTAAAACGTCGTATAATAAATAATTAGGAAAAGAGAGCTTAAAATTTGGTACTTTAACTTTTCTGAACTGTAGCTTATGAGGATGGCTTTTTCAACGAGTTTCAACTTGTCGGTTTAGCGTAGTAGTTAGCACTTCCGACTGTTAGGCGATAGATTTAGGGATAGATTAAACTACTCAGACAAAATACTCGCAATCAATTAATATTTATTTTTTAAATAACTTTTTTGTCATATGGTTAGAGTATAGCAGTACGGTACTAGTTAGCACTGACGCAGTACTGCCGTCCACGGTGAATTTCCTATTGGAATAGTACTTTGCTAGTAGCGATATCCAGTGCTGGCCCAACACTGACAGCCCAGTACAAAATAGTGTTATAATCCCAGAGATATACCAGTACAGGTGCCAGCACTGGAAAAAAAAAACCAAGAGGGCTTTTATGGTGGCAACCATAAGGGATCCGTGAGTGAAGCCCATGTTGGGCCCCTATGGATTAGCATGTCGTTTCCATAAGGAACCACGTCTGGATTGCTCTCATGGATTCCACAAGGAAAGAGGGCAATCCATGTGGACCCTGACTGGGGCCCCCTCTATTTTTCCACACAGGTTTGTCTGAGTAGTTCAAAATAAATTCCATACTATCCTCTACTTTTCGCACTAAGTATTTTAATATTTTACCCTACTGCAAATACCTATATAGGTGCCTGTAAATATCACTAATAGGATTCTATATAAGGATCCTATAAGTGACCTATATAGGACCATATAAAGGGATATCTATATAGGTCAGTATAGGTGCCACCTATAGGAAATGAAACAGCTTCATGCATATGATTCTTTATAGAATCCTACATGATTCTATGGTAAGGGTATGGGTTTCTTCTTCCTACGTTAGAATCTATATAAGAACCTACACAGGTTCTTACTACTAGGCAATTGCATAGTCAAAAGTAACTACTGCGCAGCTGTATCTGCTATAGGAAGCTACTGCGCAACACTTTCGGTTCATCATCTGTCCTATGCAGGTCACTAATAGGATTCTATATAGTGTCCTATGCAGGAAACTGTTTCATTTCCTATAGGTGGCTCCTATACTGACCATAAATAATCCATTAATACCGATAAAAATATTTATTCATATAAATTGCTTAAATAATATATAAAAGGTATTGAATGATAAATTTGCATCACTGAACAGCATGGCTTATTATATTTGAAGACAATTAGCAAAAGAGCGCCATTGTTTGCCAGTAAATTCTGATAATAAAAATTTCTGTAAAAATAACGGTTAACAAATTGTCTTTAATTAAAATTACTGAAAAGATAGTTTGTACAGAATGAGAAAAAACTATTTTCGCCAATGAATGCCGATAATAGGTATTTGATTATATAATTTGTTGAACAAAATTATGAACAACAATCGGTTGACAAATTTTCTTTAATTGAAATTACTGACAAGGTATTTTGTACAGAATAAGAAGAAAAAATGATTTTTTTTTTTACCCATAAATGCCGATAATAGGCATTTGTTTATATATTTTGTTTTAAAAAATATAAACAAATTTCAAGTGATAAATTTACATGCTTAAGTGTCCTTTTTGCGGCAAAGGCAAGCAATTTTAAAGCAAAATTATACTTTGCAAGCGTACAGTCCATGATTTTGGCTATTTGTTAATACAATTTTTTTTAACAATTAACTTAATAAGTCCAAAATGTTTTTTCATTCATGCACCCCTGTGCTTCAAATTTAAGCGATATTGAGCAGGGGATGAATTCATGGAGCAGAATCCGAGTTTTCGCGTATTCAGTTTCAAAATTCATTGATTTGATCAATGAAAATTTCCATTTTTTAATTTTTAGTAAAAAAAACTGACAATTTGATGAAAAAAATTTTAATAAAAGTTGTGTGGCTTGTTAAGCTGCACATTGTCATTGACGTAAATGTTTATATTAATAACAAAGTGTAATACAAGAGAAAATAAGTTTCATAAACTACCATTTTCTTCATAATTAAAATAAATTTTTCCACGCCTTTGGGCACACTGTAAAAAATGTATGCTATTTTACAATACATCAAAATACAAAATGTAATGTGAAATTACAATTTTGGTATTGTGACGTGAAATTACAATACACATATTGTAAATTGAAAGCAAAGTGTATCCGCCGCTGCGAACTCGTATGTATCTTCTGAAAGTATGATTTTTATTTTGTGCAATATCGGAATACAATAATTTAATCAAAAGTGAGGCGAAAGATAAGTTTATATTAACTCGTCAGCGTCCAAGGTTTATTTTGTCTCAAAATTTTTGTGAAACTCAAGCATAATGATGACTTGGGTATCGATACAGTAGGTGCCAGGTTTTGTCAAGACGCGTTCAGCCGCTTCAGAACTACGTTATGATGCCATATGGCATCACTGGGCATAACTCACGAGCGATAGAAATAATTATAAGTCTACGTTTGCAGCGATGCCGTATGGCACCCTGGGGCACTGAAGGGTTAAAGCTTTGAATTAAGGGTGTTGGTTCAATCCGAATTTGATTTTTTTTTATATAGGTGCGGCACTGATTCCATATATTTTTTTCCCGAAGGATTTGTGAACGAAAGAAGGAAAACTTTTCGAATATCCGGGGTTTTGCGAGATTCTCGGATCAATAAAATGTTGAAAAATCAAAAAATTTGTTGACGAAATAATTATTTTCCCGACAAATATGAATTTTGCGAAAGATAGAAACCAGCGGGTAGCAGACGGCAGCATTTGAAAGATTAGAATCGTTTGCTAATTTATTTTTGTACTCACAATTCTGACATAATAGAAGAATTCTAGAGATTCACGGCTCATCCACAGGGCCAGGTCTTGAAGATGGTGTCCCCAAATTTTGCGAAATACGTTGCAAAATGGAGCAAAACGCAGAGAGAACTCACATGCCCTGTCTGTGTTTTTGTAACTGGATTTGTGATCATCCACCAGGCTAGCTGTTACCTTCACTCTATACGCGGAATCGGGGTGCCCTTCGTTATCGTCCGTGGGTCAAGACTACAATTCTCAAAGTGCAAAACCTTTTCTGGGTCATTGACTTTTTGATGAGACTATCATCAATCGATATTACTTCAAAAATAATAAGACACGTGTCCTGGATTTTTTGGTCCCTTGTAAGCACTATGAGCGTTTGTAAATCACATTAGCCAAGGGTGCCAGAAATCTGACTGGTGACCACGCTGCCGTGGGTTCGAATCTTTTTCTCAACTTTCTTTTTTTCGTATTGTAAGCATGTCAAGTAATAATTTTTAATGCTTTCCTGGCAAATAAATTATTTTTTTCATAAATATTACTAGGAAATAAATAGTCAAGGGTACAGAACCTGTACCGGTCCATGCGCATTGCTGGGTAACTTAATTTAGTTTTGAAATTTGTTGCTATTTCGAGGTATAAAAATAAAAATCAAGACATTCTAGAAGTTACCGCGAAAATACTAACTTCTGTTTTTGCTTTTAGATGAAAAACATATTCCCCTAAATTTCAATTTTTCATTGTGTTTTTTAAGGAAGTCTATTGCACGAAAACCTTGTGAATAATGAATTTATTAAGATTTTTAGATTTCTATAAAATATATTTTGTAATTAAAACTTGTTTTAATCAAATCTATATATGAATTAAATTCTTTAGAAAATGTAAATTGAATATGAAAGATTGAAAGCTTTCATATTTATAATATTAAATGTTAATCCCAGAATATGTATTTACCCTTTTATTTTATAGAAAAGTTGAAAACACGTTTTTTCCCAATATTGTATAAGTTTCCAAGTTTACCAAAATATCATATCTACACTGGTAAAAATTTCTGTTGTGATTTCAAAATAAATGTAATGGAAGTTTATCACCAAAACGTAATGTAATTTAACAATGAATGTAATATAATTTTACAGCACATGTATTGTAATTTTACAATACATGTATTGTCATGCAGATTTTATTGGATGTTGTGAAATTACGAAGCATTTGTTGTAATTTCATAATACTGTATTGTTATGGTACAATTTCATTTATTGTAAAATTACATTACGTTTTGGTAATAAACTTCCATTAAATTTATTGTGAAATTACAACAGAAAATTTTAAAAGTCGCCGCCCTCAAGCGACATAAAAAAACGTAGAAAAAATAGTTGCTAATAGCAAATTATTTAATAATTTTGAAACTTAAATTTGTATTTCATCGTATTATTTGAATTTTTTTAGTTATCTCAAGCTTTGGCTGAGCTTTCTATCACAATTTGGAGCGGAGATAAGGTCCTCCTCTATAATTAACTCTGTAAGCTGCAATTATTTGAATTTTTTAATTTTTCTGTCACCTAAATTTACTAAAAATGGCAAGGAATTCTCCTGATTTTTTTCGCCACGTTTCTACTGATTTTTCTACAAAATAAAACAAGTCAAAGTCCACTGTTGTAAAATTGACGCTGTTGACCTTGTTTGTGTACCATTACCCAACTGTAACCTTATTTATAATTAATGTATGATGGTGCCATGAATACAAAATTTGTTCTCAATAAAATTATCTTTACGGTGAAATCAGTTACGTTCATAGGCGATTTTTTCACTGACTTATTCAAACTTCTGTAGAGAGGTCAACATTTTTGAAACCTATAGTAGGCTACTCTAAAACCTAGGGATATTCTGAACGTTATTTTGATAATACCAAAGATATTAGGTCCTACGAGTAGATACGGCATGAGATTAGTTGCACCACATACCGGTAGTTAGCGCGGCAGGCAAGTTTGTGGTCCTGCCAAAATATCTTTGATCCTGCATATATATATATTGCTTTTAGTTCGGCCATATACTTGTAGAGGCGCGACATGTAATGATTGGTTCCCCCACATGTTTGTAGAGGCGCGACAGGCAGCTATATATTCGGTCGCGCCAAATTATAATGCATTTAAAATCCAAAATGGTAATAATCTAATTTTACTTTATAAGTGAATGGAAAAATAATTTTAATTGAGTAGAAAAGGTCTTGAAGGAATTCGAAAATTCTGAAGACTTTTTGAAATCAAAATTATACCCAAAATGTAGCAAAGATGTTAGTATAAAATAGTAATAACAAATTTGAATTTAAAAGTTTATTTTTTATTTAAGTTATAATTTTTTTGGAAATTATTAGAAAAGTGAATTTGAAGATACAGTTAAGTTTTATTTAAATTTAAATAAACTAAAAAAGCTGTCTGGTTAAATCAACCAGAATTGTGGTTGAATATGTCCTTACTATTTTTTTCTGGTTGAAGAAATAAAAATTCTGAAAAGAAATTTCCTTATAAAAACTTATAAAAATTTTTTTTTCCTAAATTTCCTTATAGACCTAGATAAATGTCTTCTGAAATGTTGCATTTTTTAAATATTAGTGAATTAAGTGGTATATGAGTTTTTTAACAACTGTAAAGTGTAAGAAGCATTTTCGAAAGTCAAAGGAAATTACAGCTAGCTTCTACAGTTTAGCTAAGGCTATGTTATAAATATGAATCATTTTTCAAATTGAAATAAGAAGTAACTCAATCTTACAAATAAAGTTTGCTTAATTTTTTTGTATTATCATTTAATACTAAAATTTGACATAAAAATTGCCATAATTTTCGTCTTTCTGTTGCTTTAATACATGAGCTAATTACATTTTTCAAACAGCAACCATGAAAAATAATATAAACCAATGCTATAAATTCACAGAACTATTATGTACTTCAATAGTCTATCTTTTTAAAAAGAATTTGACGCTGTTTTTATTTTATTTTATTTTTAATAAATATATAAGTTTCCTTAGTTTTTAATTTAGTTTCCTTTAGTTATTTCCTTTGTTTCTTTATTTTGTATTTATTGAGAAAAATAAGTTGAAACTTTAAAATGTTCTCCATCGGTCATGTATAGAAAACAATACTTTCCAGCTGGTCGATTAAGCTTTTGTTTGCACATTTAATTCCATTAAAAAATTTTGATTTTGCTAAAATAATTATTTTGAATTCTTTCCTTTAATAAAAAACTTGCTTTTTTAAATTTGTTCGTAAATAAATTTATTTTCTAATAATTTAAATATTGGATTAACTTTCAGTTTCTTTTATAAAATTTTAAAGGCTTATGCATTATAAATTAATTACCTCATTAACAAAAAAGGTTTTTTAAAGAAAAATAACAACAATCATGCAAAAAACCCCACTTTTTTTATTTGAAAAAGATATCAACAATGTTTATTTCTTGCATAATTCAAAAGAAATTAGGAAGGAATTTCATATTTGAATACAATTATGAATCGAACCAAAAAATACATGATCTGGAACTTTTTTGTCAGACTTATTTTTTCAAAAATTGTATACTCCTTTTCAAAGATCTGGATTGTAAAACGAAGTTTAATTCCGCTCTATTGTATCATTCACAACTTTCTTCTAACTGCAATTCATAACACAGTAGAAAATCAGACATAATTTAAAAATTACAATGAACATGACAAGTCAAAACTTTCATCTAGGTACTTGAAGTTAAAGTGAATATTTATTTCTGACAATATTAAAACTTCCATTTTAATATTGAGTTTATTAAATTAAAAAGGAAGATATGTTAAAATTATTTACGCCTAGCGTTATAATGCTTAAAGCTTCTTGTTCTTCAAAAATAAATATATTCTAATCAAAATTTTTTTCTTACTTCTTAAATCTTGTAAACAAAAACAAATGTTTTCATTTAATAAATAAGTGACGAAATTTTGTTATTAAATAATTTGTTTCAATGTGAAAAGCCGTGATTATTTCTGCCGTCTTCGAGAAAAAAGTTACTCTCTAAAGGTTGACGTAAGGGTCATTTTCGCGTTGCAGCGTATACGTAAAGAAAACTCACGTCAAAACGAAAATAGTGATTTTTTTTACGCAAACAGCAGATTTGGCTTAACTCATTTTTCCCTCTCGACGGATTGTTCACCTTGGCGCGCGGGGTATTTCCTAAATTAATTTTTTTACGTAAAAAAAAGTCGTGTCTACTAAAATGTAATATTT
>NC_046665.1:24894712-24897698 GCF_010883055.1 Belonocnema kinseyi | reverse complement strand
ACTACATTTTCGACTATATCGAGGTGCTGCCCTCTTCAACTTTTCATCGTTTCTATGGCAACCGCGTCCTCCTAGCACGTCAGCGGGCGAGATGGGGTCGGGGCGCACACCAAAAGTTGTTGAATTCTAAACCGAACGTGATTTTCTGTTTCTCGTTCTCGCGTTCGCCTAAGCCATCACTATAGCAATCTTTGCTATAGTTGAGTCGGTTGGCTGGCTCTGTACGACCTGTACGCTAAAAATGTCATGAACACTGATTGACCTAATTATATTCAAATTAAAGAGAGCCTACAAATATTCTATTTATTATTATTTTAAATTTTCGAGACAATAAATAAATGTAAAAAAAATTCTTTTCGTACTTTAGAATTTTAGTTAAATTTCTAAAATTATTTTTAAAAACTAAACTTAAAATTGAAATGAAATTAAGATAAATTAAAAAATTTAATAAAATGTATTTAAATTCGAAATTAAATTAAATTTAGTTGAATTTAAAATTTAAATAAAATTTAGCTAAATTCAACATTTAAATGAAATTTAGGTGAATTAGGAATCAAATAAAGTTTAGATAAATTAATTTCTCGTCTGGTTTCTTTTCAAAGAGAAATTTTCTAGATACTAAGTAAATAAGTTTTAAACCAATTCTATTCGTACTTTAAGATTTATTGTAGTGCAACTTTAAAAATTATTTTGTAAAACTAAATTTAAAGATTGAATACAATTTAGATCATTTCAAAAAGTGAATACATGTTAATTAAATTCAAAATTTAAGCAAAATTAAGTTGAATTTAAGTAAATTACAGTTAAAATTGTGGATGTTGAATGGTGTTAAATGGTGTTAAATTTAAGTACAATTTAGTTCAATAAAAATGAAACTGTCGTTAAATTTTAAATTTGATTGAATTGAATACAGATATATGTGGGTTGTTTCTTGGCTTCAACAATGGAGAGCATTCAAATAAGCTAGAGAAATTAAAAAAAATTCCCTTATTTTTATAATAATTAGTTAAATTCAACAAAAAAAAACTCAGGAAAGTAATTAGGACTCATAGTTCTAAAGTATTTGGTTTGAAACTTTTCAGAAGTCGACAATGTCAAAATATAAAAGGAAGCGTTTAAACTTCAGCATAACTATTTTGCATAGAAATACTTTACTATCCCACAATTTTATTTCAAATTAGAAGTATGTTAGCAATTAAATAATTATTCCATTCAAAATTATTCAGTTTCGAAAATTGGATTATAATTTCAAAGTCTTTGAAATTAAAAGGTTTTAAATGAGAGAAATTTGAAATGAAAAACAATTAAAATTACAGTGTAATTATTTTCTTTTAGAAGCGTAAGAATAAAATAATAATTATTGAAAGAAACTAGTTTATAAATTTACAATTCAAAATTCCAGTATTTGTAAAATATCGAATATTCTTCGAGTATAACCTGTAAATTCAAATTATTTAAATTTAAACGTTTTAAATGAAATCACTTATGATTCGGCAATACATTTTTTCAGCTTTAGGATATAAATAATCTAAAGCTGCAATAAGCAGATTATTCGATTTCAAACCTCGTGAAAAATTGGAATTAATGTAAAGCCTTTGAAATCGAAAACTTTTTATAAGGAGAGGAATTTTAAATTGAAAGGTTTTAATATAATTTCAATTTAAAACATTCAAATTGAGTAATTTTATAAAGAGAAATTTTAAGAATTGTATTATTTGAAACTTTTTCATAGAGTTGATAAGTTAAAAATCTTCCCGCTTCGCGGGCATATTCTCATCGCGCGCAGATCGCTTCGCTCGCAAGTTTGAGCACGCCTAGGGCGCGCGACGGTCGAATCTCGCGCTTCGCGCTCGGATATTTATTCTTTGCATTTGGAATGCTTGAAAAAAACTTTATCAATAAGATCACTTTTAGATGGCAGTATTTATATGCATCTTCATATTCTGAATTGTCTACTTAATTAAGTATAGTCAAATATTAAGTTTCTCAAAGCTCTGTAAGCTTTGAGGTACACATTCTCATCGTGACACCCACGCTGCGCGCTCGATTTCCGACAGACATTTGTAAACAGGTTTTTTTTGGATTTTTTTCTAGTAACGTTCGCCGTTTTTCGACACATTTTTTTTATTTTCTTTTTTTTCAACGTTATTTTTCACAAATAAAACAAATATTTTTTCGTATCCTACATAGTTCGTCCACAAAATGGATTTTTTTTATTTTCGATTATTTTTTGTGCAATTAAAATTTGAATTTTAGATTTTTGAGGAAAATCCAAAAATTGGTTATGATAATCTTGTAGGGCTGTCAAAAAGAAATGTTTTTCTTCTTCTGACTTTTTTTCATATCGTGCGTTTTTCGTTTCAAATTTTGATTTTCTGTTTATTAAAAGAATTTTGAAAACGCTGTAACTCTGAGAATTTGCTTTTTATCAAAAAAAGTCATTCGGATAAATTGTTTGTTCTTATGAATACTATGAATATCCGTACATAGAATTTTCAAATTCAGAAAAAAGTTGTTTCCGAAATTTTCAAAATGCGGTCACTTTTTGAATTTTTATCAAAAATGGCTGGTTCACGAACTCGTCTTTTCTTTTAGGACCTATAAAAAGTGTTCCAGAGATGAATTTGATTCGTTCATTTTTTCGAGAGTTAACGTGTTTACGGACGGACGGCCGGATGGACAGACAGACAGACGCTATCGTGAAAACCTGATTTTCGGATCAGGGGACTCGAAACGTGGAGATCCGTTGAAAAAGTGTGATGTCAAATTTCCGACAATTCTAATACTCTCTCAATCATAAATGATGAGAATGTAAAAATATAAGCATTAATATTTTTTAAATTTTGAATATGCCTGAAGTATAATCTGATAAATTTAAATTATTTAATTTTAAAAGTTTTGAATTGAAAATTGAAATGCAGAATTCTAAATGTTTGTATTTGGGTATTATCAGATTTTGGAGGCCATTAATTTAAGCCTAATCAAG
>NC_046665.1:24876590-24894612 GCF_010883055.1 Belonocnema kinseyi | reverse complement strand
CCCATGCCGTATCTAGGACCTAATATCTTTGATAATACTAGTATAAGCGGAAATAGACACATGGATGTTATATTCTTAAGTGTCGCGATTTATGGAGACTTAATTTGTACACAGAAATGATCTAATGTGCCTTCTGTTTCCCCTAGCTTGGTCAGTTCTAGGGAAATTGAAGGTCTTTCTCATATTATATGGATTTGCACGGGAAAAAAATAACAAAAATACCATATCCTTTGCAAATTTGCATGCTAAATCCAAATTTGAACCCTAATCTTTTCGGGAATGTTCTATTTTATCTCTAGATGTGAAATGTAGGGAAAAGCCTAGGGAATTTCTCGCCGCACAGGCCCACCAAAGAAAAGTTGTCTGCACAGGACCAATAAATTCTTGAAATTTAAAATTTAAAACATGAAATGAAAAGACTTTCTTCTAGCCTAATTTAACAATAAATAATTGATACTAATTTTTCTATACGATGAGAAATCAGCGATTTGAATAAAACAAGGTATAAGAAATCAAATTACATTGCAAATAATTAAGAATTAAAACTCAAATATACTATTTCGTAGAAATATTAAATACTCAAATTGTTAGGACTTGAATGATTTATTTTTATCAGTTATTCAAAAATTACTTAAGGTTCTACTCAGCGGCGAGGAGTATAAACTTCTACTGAGGGGTAAAGATTCCCTACAGTGGTGGGAGGATGGATTGAAATATCTTTAATATTGCTAAATTCAATCGCTGTCTTTTTACAATTTTTTAAAAAACTTTCAATGTTTTTAAAACATTAGGAAGCAACGTTTATTCATTATTTAGTTTTTATTATAATATTATAAAATATGGAGATCAAAATAAGAGAAATGTTTAAGTGACTCGAAAGTGATCTGAAAATCTAAAAATAATTAAAATTAATATTATAGATTGAAAAACTATATATGGATTCAAGCACATGGCTGGCCTGATGATAAGTTAGACAAATTGGTATTGAATTTATAAAAAACTGTTTAGGACAAAATTGATTAATCAATCTTTTTCTCCGATATATTTTTTGTAACCGACAAAATTAATTAGGATACGTTCTTGCATCACTTATAATTACTAATTTGAAAAAATGATTAGTTATTTAACTCTGATCTACTTTTTCTCCAAATGAAATTTTTTGTACCCGTTTTATTTATACTGACATACAGCAAAGGGATATATTAGAAGCATTCTTTTTTATACTTTTAAACATTCAAAGATACTTACGAATTATGGATTTGTGCACGTTCTGTTTTATGTCACTTTCTTTACTTAATTATTTTCCCTTATTTTTCGTGCATTTTTAGTTAATTTATTTACACAATATATTTTCCAATTTTTGGGATCGCGTCGGGATCGCGTCGGTTTTGTTTCCAGTCGGGATCGTGATTCCGATACCCGTGCTCGGTTTTCTCTCGGCTCGGCTTTGGCTCGGGAAGTCGATATATCGGCTCAAGATCGTGTCGGCTTTTCGATACTCCTTCGCCAGATATATATATATATATCTGTGACGTAGAGACTAGCGGTTCTCAGCAGGGTAAAATGAAAGACGAGATTCAAAATTATATATAGAACGCAATACAGCACCGATTTTGGATTAGTTTTTTTGGAAAATTCAGGACTAATATTTCTAGTGACAGTTGAGAGTCGATTTGTTTTTTTTTGTTTTTTATTTAATTTTTATCTAATGCAAATAGCGAAGTGTTGAATTTTTGCCTTTCATGTTTTATTGTTGTAGAAAAAATTGATTTTATACTTCAGATCACTTTAATTCAATGCAAAGAGGTATAAGAAAAAAAAATAGCTTTCAAAGGTTATTGTTATTAGCGGATTTTAATAACAAATAATCTACATAAGGAATATTTGTTGTTCAAGTATATTCCTGGTGTAAAATTGCTTGCTTTTATTGTTTGCATGATACGTGACCATCAAAATTCAGAATTGAATCTTATTAATTAATTCTATAAACAAATATACATCACAGAAATTAATAGGCAGTAAACAATCTTTTTTTCGTCTACTCTTATTATAGTGATATCACCGATTATACTTTCTGTAAAAATTATACTATCGATTGATATTTGTTTATTTGATAAGCCAAAAATTAAAAAAAAAATCAAATTTTAGGAGTTTGAAGCAAAATTAAACAGATTTTTCAGAGAATTTTATTGCAATTATATATTCTGAAACAATTTTGTCATGCATTAACATTTGTTAATTTTACGAACAAATTATAGAAACAAATGCACATGTTCGGCGTTTTTTGGCAAAAATAAATCGTTTTTTCATCTGATCTTGCTCAAATCATTCACAAATTTAGTTATGCATTTGTTAATTTTACGAGCAATTTATAAAAACAAATGAACTATTATGGAGTTTTCCAGCAAAAATAAATCGTTTTTTTATCTGACCTTGTTCCAATTATATTCACAAATTTAGCAATGCATTAACATTGGTTAATTTTAAGAACAAATTATAGACACAAATGCACATTTTCGTCGTTTTCCAGCAAAAACAAATCGTTTTTTCATCTGATCTTGCTCAAATTATATTCACAAATTTAGTTATGCATTAACATTGGTTAATTTTACGAACAAATTATATAAACAAACTCAGTGGGCACAAAATTCGGCGACGTCCTTACGATAGCGTTACGACACCTTTACGGCAACTTTACATCGTATATCCATGTCGTTAAGATATCTTTTCGACATCGTAAATGCGTCGTATGAGCTGACTATGTCTTTACGATATCGCAAAGATACCGTAACGACATGGACATACGATGTCGAAAGTTGTCGTAAAGATGTGGTAACGATGTCGTAAAGAAGTCGCCAAACTTTATGCCTGCTGGGAATGCACATTTTCGGAGTTTTTAAGCAAAAATAAATCGTTTTTTTATTTGACCTCGCTCAAATAATTCACAAATCTAGTTATGCATTTGTTAATTTTACGAACAATTTATATAAACAAATGCACATTTTCGGCGTTTTCCAGCAAAAATATATCGTTTCTTTATCTGACTTTGTTCAAATCATATTCAAAAATTTAGTGATGCAGTAACATTGGGTAATTTTACGAACAAATTATAGAAACAAATGCACATTTTCGGCGTTTTCAAGCAAAAATAAATCGCTTTTTCATCTGACCTTGCTCAAATCATTCACAAATTTAGTTATGAATTTGTTAATTTTACGAACAAATTATGAAAACAAAATTTAAGTACATATTCAGGATGAGTACATTCATGATTTTATTGTAAATTCGTATTTTGGGTTAAATATTTAAGCATTCCAGTTAAATATTCATAATTTTTGTTCAAAATTCATCTTTTTGGTTGAAAATAAAACTATTACATTTTTTGTTGATAACTGATGTTCTTAGTTTAAAATTGAACTATCTTGTTGAAAATTGATAATTTAAGTTAAAAATTTGACTATGCATTTAGTTGATAATTCATGTAATTTGTTGATAAAATATTCTTTTTTTCGTAGAAAATTAATCTTTTTAGTTTATGATTCATTATTTTTGTTACAAGTTTGGCAGTTTAGTTAAAAAGTGATTATTTAAAGTAAAAATTAAACCATTCCATTTTTGGTTGAAATCGATCCTTTTAAATTTAAAATTGACCTATTTCGTTAAAAAATCATGTTCTTTGTTGAAAAACTGTATTTTTTGGTGCAAAGTTATTCTTCTTTGAAAGTTGATAATCTTGTCTACAAATTCCTCTTTTAGTAGTTTTATTTTCAACCAAAAACGTGACTCTTTGGTTGAAAGAAAACTCTTTTCTTAAAAGTTAAACTTTCTTGTTAAAAAGACATCTTTTTGTTTAAAAATGCATGTAGTCCAGTTGAATATTCATCACTTTAGTTGATTATTCATCATTTCGGTCGAACATTTATCCCTCAATTTGAAAATTTGTTGTTTTAATAAGAAATAATTTTTTCCCTGGGAATGAAAGTATCATTTGTTGACAAAAATTCATTTTTGGTAGAAAACGAAAATAAGAGAACAACAATAATCAATTAATTATTCTCTCAAAAATAATTCATATAAATAATATTAATGTTGATAAAAAATGTAACTATTTTCTTGAAAACCCATTTATTTGAGGTATATTGTGGTGAAATTTGAGGTAAGGGGATTGTGGAATTGTGTAGAAGGGTGTGGATGTGAGAGATCTAATTCAGGGAATATGAGATTGCAAAGGGGAGGTAGATATTTTGGAGGATTGAGACAGATTTGTGTGGAAAGTTGTTTGGAGATTTGTGACAGGGTGGGAAAACTGTAAAATGGGAGCAAATGTAAAAAGTGTAGGAAAAGAGGATTGGTCGAGGGAAGGAAAAGAACAGTTTAGAGAAAAAATAAGAAATATCAAAATGGCAGAGGGAAATGTGGACGAGGAGATGGGAAAAATGATAGGAAAAATAAAAATGGTATTAGAGTGCATAAACAAAAATGAAGTTAGTAAAGGGGGGAATAGAAGTGGGTGGGATGAGGAGTGAAAAGAGAAAAGAAAGGAGGTCAGAAAAGAATTAAGAAAGTGGAGAAAAGAAAAAAGTAATGAGGAACAATATAGGAAAAAAAAGAAAAAGTATCCTGAGTTGTGTTATCAAAAGAAAGAGGAAGAGAATAAAAGGTTTGAGGAAGAGGCGGAGAAGGCTAGGACGGAAGAAGAGGTATGGAAGGTAGTAAATAGAGAAAGAAAAAGAGTAAATCAAGATATTGAAATGATAGAATGAAAGAAATATTTTTTGGATTTGCTAGGAGGAGTAGAGAGAAAATTTGTAAAGGGAGGAAAATATGGTGGAGAACGAGATGAGGAAGAGGAAATTTCAAGGGAAGAAATAGTTAAAGTTTTAGGAATAATGAAGGATGGAAAGGCACCTGGTATAGATGAGATTCCAAATGAAGTATGGAAATATGGAGGGGAGGAACTAGAGGAATGGGCATGGATAATGTGTAATAGAGTTTGGAGAGGAGAGGGATGGCCTGAGTTATGGAAAGAAGGAGTAGTTATACTAAGAGTAAAGAAAGTCAAGGGAGAGGAGGTTAAAGATTATAGGGGGGTGGGGTGACGTTGATGCCAGCACTGTATAAAGTATATGTAACTATTTTGTCGGAGAGATTGAAGATAGAAGTTAAGGAAAAAAAGATCGAGTCACCGAATCAGACAGGGTTTAGAAAAGGAATGGGTGTGATGGATAACATATATGTTCTGAACTATCTAGTAAATAAGAGAATTAAAAGGGGAAAAGGGGCAATGATAGCAATGTTCGTGGACTTAAAGACGGCGTTTGACTCATTAAATCGAGGAGAAATAGAAAAAGTTATGATAAAAAACGGGATAAGAGAGGGATTAATAAAGAGAGTATCAGAATTTTTTAGAGAGACAAAAGCAGGGTAAAGGTAGGAGAGCAAGTAGGAGATAGTGTCTGGTTGGTGAGAGGTGTGAGACAAGGGTGTCCTCTGAGCCACTTTGATTTAATTTATTAATATCAGACTTGGAAGAAGAAATGAGGAGAAAGGGTTGGGGAGGATTTAGGATAGGGAAGGAAAAGATATATACACTGGCATACGCAGACGACATAGTGTTGATGGCAGAGGATGAAGAAGGGAGGGATGGCGGGATTAATTACAGGATTAGAGAAATACTTAGATGAGAAAAAGCTGAATGTAAATGTAGAAAAGACAAAGATAATGAGGTTTAGAAAAGGAGGGGGAAGGAAGAAAGAATGGACAGGGAGATGGAAAGGAATAAAATTAGAAGAAGTCAAAGAGTATAAATATTTGGGATATATCTTGCAAACCAATGGAGATCATACAGCTCATATAAGAGAAAGGGTAAAAAAGCAGCAGGGGTAATGAAACAGATATAGGGAATAGGAAAAAAAAGGGTAAAAAAATGGAGCTGGAGAATGTGGTTATATGATACGCTGGTATGGTCGGTATTAGGTTATGGAGCAGAGATATGGGGATGAAAAGAAAGGAAAGATATTGAGAGCTTACAAGAAAGGTATATAAGGTGGACAATAGGGGTAGACTGGAGGACGCCAGGATATATGGTGAGAGAAGAAACGCAAAGGGATAAGTTAAGTATTAGAGCGGGAAAGAGGGCATGGAAATTTGAGACGAAGCTGAGGGAGGGAAAGGGAGGGGGGGTGGGGTTAGGGAGAAAGTGTTTGATGGAGGTAGAAGAGAGGAGAGGGAGGGCGATCGAATTAACGACATGAGAAGAAGAAAGGAGGAAGTTCTTTAATGATAGAGAAATAGAAGACGGGACTGGAGTAAACTATGAAGAATTGGAAAAAAGGGAGAGGGAAAGACAATTAATAGAAAGATGAGGGGCGATTGAGTAATCAAAATACAATAAATGGTATAAGATGATGAAAAAGGAAGAAGTGCCAAAGTATTTAGAAAAGGGATGGGGAATGAGAAGGTGGACTAGAATAGCAAGATTTAGATTGGGAAACGAGGTAAGGGAGGGGAGGTACTAGGAAAGAGAAGAGAAAAGAAAGTGTAGAATATGTGAATGGGAGGAGGAAACACGGGAGCATGTATGGGAAGCATGTAGGAGAGGAATGGAAAATAAAGGAAGTTGGCAAGAAAATGTGATTAAGATTCTAGGGGAAAATGGATTAGGAGAAGGATGGATGAAGGAGTTAGAGGGTGCTAGAGGAGCGAATGAGAGAGAATGAAAGAATGCACGTGAAAAAGGTAAATGGAGGTATAAAAAAGTGAAAGAAAAAGGAAACGGAAGTCGCTTAGATTAGAAGCGTGAAAATTGTAAGTAATGGTAAAGTAAAAGTTAAGTAGACTAAGATGCGTTTGCGTTTTCATGTCTCTCTCTCGCTTGCACTCTCGCTTTCGTTCACTCGCTCACTCGTTTGATAATAAGTCCTAAATTGTGCTATCGCAGGATGTAAAACGAAGTGTCCTGGTTGAAAATTCAACTCCAAGTTTTAAAATTAAGGTGAATTGTTGTAAGTTCATTTTATTTTTTACAAATTTAACTATTACTTTAAAAAAACGTTCTTCTGGGTTCAAAATTTATTTTATAATTAAAAATGTAATCATTGCAGTTGAAGGTTCATCATTTTGCTTGAAAAGTAATTTCTTAAATTAAAAATGCAATTTTTTTAAAGTTCGTTTTATTTGAAGAAGAAAATTAATTTTTCAATTTAAAATGTAACTGCTCCATTTCTAGTAGGAAATTTATCTTCTTTATTTGAAAATTTACCTCTTTGTCTAAAAGATTCATGTATTTGGTGAAGAATGGTTGCGGGGCTTAACTATTTTGTTAAAAACTATTTTTTTAGGTCAAACTTGACTGTTTTTAAGTAACGATTTAACTACTCTATTTTTTATGGAAAATTCAACTATTGAGGTTTTTATTGAGAATTTATCGTACATATTTGGTTTGTAAATGCCACTATAGGAAGGAAAGTTTAACTAAATTCTTAAAAATTCATATAATCAGTAAAAAATTTCACTACTTTGTTAAAACATAGTCTTTTGGATTTCAAAATTATTAGTTGTGCTAGAAAATTCATGTTTGCTCCTCTTGAATAAACAGTGCAATATTGCCACATACAAAAAATATATTCTTTTTCATTAAAAACATTTCTAAATTGAATAAAGGTAGAAAATAGTTTCTACAATCGGCATAATCGCATTTCAATGTTTCGAAGTATTTAATTCTAAGCCAAAATAAAAATCTACCACTATCTATGAGGAAAATGTATTTCAGCATTTTCATTCTAGCCATAACTGGTTTAACTAGGCGGTGGTGAAGTCAGGGGGGAACAAGTGAAGTCAACCCATTGACAAAACATCCTCTCCGCTCGGTTCAAGTGAGAAGAGCACATCTGCCGAAGGAGTATCGAAAACCCGACCCAATCCCGAGCCAATCCCGAGCCAATATATCGACTTCCCGATCCAAAGTCGAGTTGAGATAAAACCGACACGATTCAAACCCGATACCGGAGTCTGGGATCGAGTCGGGATCGTGTCGAGATCGGGAAATATCGCTTGACGGCACCACTAATAGCGGCCGCCGCATAGGTTCCTATTATCCAAAAGAGAACGTGTTTTCAATATATTTTGTTCCTTGTAATTATGCCGACAGATACACCTCACAGAGATGTCTTCTATTCCCCAAAAGTGTTCGTATTTTGAGATTATGTAATTCCTTCTAATCAGTTCACAAAATTTGTGTAAGAAATTGTTTTAATTCCTTTATGTGGAATATAAAATTTGAAAATTTAATCTTAATCAATTCAAGTCCGCCTCTCTAGAGTTAAAATTATTTTAATTCACACATTTAAATAGATTTCTTTAATGCATTTTTCAATACGTTTAAATAAATTATAAAAATATAAATAAGTATAAATTTTAATATTTTTCGAATTTATGAGTTTTAACAAGATTTAATAATGAAAAATAGGTTAAATAAATGCTTTCGTTAAATTTTACTAAGTTGATTGAGAGGAATAGGATTTGCACTTTTTCTTTTCCCGTTGGGGGATTTTTAGACGGAGAAATATCGCGTATCCATAAAGGAATACAGATTGTTAATTTTTATGAATTCAACGCATATTACTGGGAATATAAAATCGATGTTTCTATTTTCGCGTATACTGGTATCATCAAAATAACGTGAAAATCATCCCTAGAATTTTCCTTATTTTCTGCATCTAGGGAAAAACTGAGTTTAGCCTAGTCACTTGTCTCGTACAGACAGCTTTTTTTGTGGGCCTGTGTAATTATAGAAAGAAAATATAGTTTATTTTTCATTTATATATTTAAAAAATTTTTTTAATATACATGCAATTGAATATATTCATACATATTAACTGATATTAACTGGGAGAATGGGGTTCAATGGACCCCCAGTGCCTTTGAGAAAAAGATCCCCGAAAATGCACTGTTTTGCAATTGCCCGATTGCCCGCCGACCCAGTTCGCCCCTGGATATGAATGATTTAATAGACAAAATAAGGTATGAAAAAAAGAATATGTGTCTGTGTTCGTTTTTTATTCTTGCAGTTAATTTTTTTCAATTTCTAAACATTTTTGCCAGTCACTCAAAAAAAACACTCTTAAAGTTAACCGTCTGTAACCAAGTCTGTTAATAAATATTACGAGTTAACTACAACATCAATTGTGTAAATAAAAATGTTCAATTAAATGATTTCATTTCATGATAACATTTTTTTCGAAATCTTTCTAAACATTATTGGTCAAAGAGAAAATTTGTATTGCAAATGATTTTTTTTAATATCAAAAAATAACTCTGTTCTTAACATTTTGCTATCGCAGTATACAATTTGTAAACTTTTTTACACTTTGAAATAAATAAGAAAAATGAAATACATAATAGACAAAAAACTAATAATATCTTAATTTACGAATAAAGTTTCCGTACCGATAATATGATTTCTGAGATCATTTTAAATAATTGAGATTTGATTTTAAAACACACGAAACAGAATCTAGAAGACTTTAGGACAATTAAAAGATTTTTCGGGAAAAATGAATGGTTTAAAAAGATATTTAGAAGGTGAGAAGTTTCGAATACGTCTTAAAATAATTTAAAATTTAAACAATTTAAGAATTTTCTATACATTTTTTAAACAATTTTAAACAATTTGATAAAATTATGAGTATTTCGAAAAAAATGTTAGAAGCTTTTTAAGAATTTTGAAAGAAAGAAATTTTTTGTTAAGATTCCTCTGAAAGTTTCTAAAAATCTCGAAGTTTTCAAAGCAATCATAAAAATGTAATTTTATACTTGAAAAATTATTGATAAATTTTAGTATTTTTGAACAGATTAACAATATTTAAAAACTTAAATAGTTTTTCGAAAACTTATTAAAAAAAATCATTCTTCAAATCATTTAAAAGTCCTAAATATCTTTTAAGCTGACTAATTTTTCCTAATATTTCATAAATCCTGCAAAATAAAAAAAAATACATAAAAATGTTCTGCATTTTTTTGGCATATATGAAATCTTCAAAAATCTTTATGTAAATTTCTCCGTAATGTTACGAAAACTACATTTATATAACTTTAAAAACAAACTGATAAGCCGAGATTCCTTCTTGTCAAATCTCGGAATGTGGTTTTACACGGGGAAAAGTATACAGTAAGATGTACAATTACGAACAGCAAAGCTGAGGTTTAAAGCGTAACCACTGTGAAATGCGCAGTTCTCACAGTATTGAATGCAGTGTGAACCAGTAATCTGAAAGTATACTAATCGAAATACCATTTTTAGCAATACATAAAGCAGCGATTACAGTTTGAAACTGTAGAGTGGAATATCATTGGTACACGCTGTTTAAATTACTGCTCCACATTGTAATTTTTCACTTACAAGCTGGTAGAAGTTACGTTTTCCCATTGTGAATGAAAAATGGTGAATTATACCGATTACAACTTGTAAGCTATGTCCTTTCATACTGCGATGGGTAGTTAGATACAAAGTAGATCGTACAGTCCCTGGTGGGCCGAAGGAACCGAATGGGGCCTTTACAAAGTACCCGTAAAGACCCCATTGGGTCCCCATTCGGTTCCTCTTTAAAAGACTCGAAAAAACAGCAAAATAAACTTTTAAATTGTTAAAATTCGGATTATACGTTAAAATTCCCTATAGAAGGTCACGGAATAATCACAATAGTTTTTTTTCATCGGTAAAAAGTTAAAAAAAAATATAAGACGTATAACGCCTGTTGACTGCTACACTTCAAACGCATCGCCTGTAAGTAGCAGTCAACAGGCGTTATACTTCTTATGTTTTTTAAACTTTTTACCGTTGAAAAAAAACTATTGCAATTATTCCGTGACCTTTTATAGGGAATTTTAACGTAGAATCCGAGTTTCAACAATGTAAAAGTCGATTTTGCTGTTTTTTTCGCGCAGTGGCGTAGTTACGAAAATTTCCGCCCAGGGCCAAAAAGTAATTTGCCGCCCATATTTCGCATATCTGCATTTATTTCAAAGATCGTTTTGCCGCTCCCAAGCGTTTGCGCCCAGGGCCCAGCCACGCCACTGTTTTCGAGTTTTTAAAAAAGGAACAGAATGGGGATCCAGTGGGTCTTTACGGGTACTTTGTAGAGGTCCATTCGGTTTCTTCGGTCCGCCAGGGGCTTAAAATAGTAATCCGGTATACCAATATAAGGTTTCACCCCGCAGCAATTTTGCAGTGTGAAATTGTAAGATCTCCTTTTTCATACTGTTTCAAGTGTTATCTGAGAGTGTAAAGGTGCAGCGTGTACCGACCAAATAAATGTTACTAGGCGAGATCGTAATATCTCAACTTTCAAACAGTGTTATTCGCTGAGCGAGATTTGTTTTATTTTTAACAATATTAAGTTTATTTTTATAACTAATAATTATTTTTATAAATAAAACTAAAAGATTGATTGAGATTATAATAAACTTTATATCTGCCGTACTAAAGAAAATCTTTCGTAAGTGGCATTGTCGTTTAGGTGGAATTTAACATTTTCAGTTGTGAGAAAATAGACCGTAATCGTGAAGTAAGTTATGTAAGTTTTTCCTTAGTACGGGAGATATAAATTATTATGCACTTCAAGTGCTAATAAGGTAATATACAAGGGTCCCAATTATTATTCTTTATACACTCAGGAAAAAAGAATCCATTTCAAAGACGACTCTGTGAATTGCGTATCTGTCATTTGCAGATTCAGAAAGTAAAAACTGAATCGGTTTACGACTATGTGAATCGATCATTTTCTCAAGCAGCTTCCAATCTACCATTTACTGCAATGACCATTTCAAGCAAGGTCACATTGAATCGGTTTCCTTCTTTTGGAATGAGATAATAATAATATAAGTTGGTCAAAAAAATTATAACGACTAAAAGTCTTTAAAAATCCAATCGGCGGCAATCTGGAATTCCAGTGACAGATACGCAATTTAAAAGCTCTCGAAACCCATTCAAAAGAAGTAAATGGATTTTTGTTTCCTGGATATAAAATCTAAAGCAGATTAATACTCCCAAAATAATATTAATGATAAAAATCTAGTAATATGATATAATTCCAAAATGAATATTTGCAATCTCTTTAAATTCGCATAGTTAAACAAACTGATTGGAAGACAAATTAGTCAGTCACTATCACTAACTATTTAACAGTGAGTGATTATTAGTAAACCTTCAGTTCGATTTCAATTTTAGGTTATGTCATTACACTAAAAATCAAATATGTACATTATTTTGTCCAACGTTTTGTCTAATTCCAATTGATTTTTTTGCATTGTATGAAAAGTATTTTAGAATAAATAAGAAGCGGAAAGGATATTTTTAAATTTATTTTTAAGAACTTAAAAAAGAACTAGGTTTACAGAACAAAATTTCTATGGATTTCTATCATTACATACGAAAATCTTTTTGAACGAAAAGAAATATTCTTTGAATCTCATTTTTAAATATTTTATTTTTTAACAGATGTAGCTAATAAAAACTTAGAAATTTTAAAAGTTTGTAATAATGTACAAAACTTATCGAAATTAGATCATTTCTTAACACACTTTTTTGCATTCAACTCTAAATTATAATTTCAGACAGTTTATAAAATAAAAATTACTTTGTTGCATTGTCATAAATTTTAGAAAAATTTAAAATTAAATAATATCATGAATGGAGAAAAAAAGGATAATTTTTGGGATAAAACATTTAAAATAAAACCACAAATGTTGTACAGTCTCATCTTAAAGCAATATTACTCAAGTTGTTGAATTTTAGTTCACAAAATTTTTCATTTTGATGAGAAATGAACCTTGTGTTTGATATTTATATTGTTATTTTAATGTTTGAACATACATGCACAATTAAGATATTCTTGTATGCTCTTTTTGTAAAAAAAGAGAAGAAGTTATCTTATAACCAAATGGTTAATCTTTCAACCAAAACAAAAATTTCTACGAAAAATATTACTGTTCTGCAAAAAAAAGACAAATTTTTAAGAAAATACATTAATTTTCAAAAAAAAAAAAATGGTTGAATTGCATTTAAAAAGATACTTCACGTTTTAAGTTTTCAATTTTAAGAGTAGAAATAGAAAAAAATGGATGCAATATCTTCTTCTATAACTAACAAAATGGATTTTTTAGACTCCAGTTACAATTCATTTTTTATGCATGTTTCAATTTATTTTAGATAAAAATATTTATCTTACTCATATTATCAATCTTCCAGCACTTATAAAACTCACAGAAAATAAATGTGTACTGAACTTTCGACGCGAATATACAGTAATAAATTTAAAGTAAATTCACATTAAATTAAGTATTCTTAAGGCCATGTGACGAGTGGGTCACGTGAAATCTCATGTTGTGAAGGCCATACGGTCTTTAAATTTGTATTTGAGATATTCTCTGGCTATTTCAGACTTTAAAGAGGAATTTAAAGAGAAATTGCTAAAAAGTATTTTGCAGTGCAAATCACTTAGCTCTTTAAGATCCGTGTTCAGAACCTCCTGAGTATATTTTACAATAAGTAAATTAAAATATTTCAGATGTCTTTTAAACATTTTTTCAATCTTTAGAATTATTCACTAAAAATATATTTTCCCAAAAAAACAACATAAAAATTGTTAAATTATTTACAATTTTGTTGAAACTTTTGAACCATTTTATGATCTTATAACAGGATTAAAAAATTTCAAACATTTTTTTTTAATTTTGAAAACTTTGAAAAACTTCACTTAAAATATTTCAGATTTTTATTTAAAATTTTATTTAACCTTTTAAAATATTCTCTAAGAAATAATTTTTACAAGCATAAAGTCATTTCAAATTATTAAATTTATTCAAGTTTTTAATTATTCTTAAATTTTTTCAAAATTACTAACCCATCTGATTATCTTTTTAAAAAGTCAATAAACAAAATTTATTTTGAAAAGTTTTAAAAAGTGGCCTCAAAAAAATTTCAGATTCATGTTTTGCAATTTTTGAAATGTTTTGTAATATTCTTTAAAAATTAATGTATCCAATTATAAATTATTTTAAATATTTAATACATTTAATTTTTAAATTATAATTAAATCTTTTCAAAATTTTTAGATCATCTAATTATCATTTTTAATGAGTCAAATTTTGGCTACATGTGTTCTATTTTGAAAAGTTGTTTCAAGTTTCCTTAAAATATTTTGAATTTGCCTTTTACAAATGTTCCAATCTTTTAAAATATTCTCTAAGGAATAATGTTTCCAGATATCATTCTTTAAAATTTCTTATCTATTTAATTTTTAAATTATTCTTCCATTTTTTCAAAACTGGTAACCCATCTGATCATCTTTTTATCGTAAAATGAGTTTCCTTAAAATACTTCATATTTTTCTTTAAAAATGGTTAAAATCTTTTGAAATATTCCCCAACAATTAATGTTTCTACATAAAAAAACATTTTACATTTTTCATCCGTTAAATTTTTCAATTATTTATTTTCAAAACTGATTAGCCATGTTTTTATCTTTTCAAATGTGTCAGATTTTTGAAACATTTCCTTTCAAATTTTTGAAACATTTTGTTTCAAATTTTTAAAACTTTCAAGAAGTTTCCTTAAAATATTTCAGATGTTTCTTTTAAAAATGTTTCGAAATATTGTTCAAGAATTAATGTTTCAATACCGTCCGATCCCGTTGAAAATCAGTCAAATTTTTCCTACGCTTTTTTTTTCATTTCAGAATCTTAAACAAGTGTCCTTAAAATAATTCAAATGATTATTTTCAAAATTCTGAAATCTTTTAAAATATTTGGTAAGAAATTATTTGCCCAAATATAACTTATTTAAAATTTTTAGTCGATTCAATTTTTAAATTATTCTTAAATCATTTTAAAACTTTGAAAACGTCTCACTATTTTTTTAATGACTTTATTAAAATATTCCAGATTTTTCTTTAAAAATTTTCGAAATATTATCCAAAAATTAATTTTTCCAATGATAAAATCATTAATAAATTTTAAACCATACAATTTGTAAATTGTTCTAAAATTCTTTTTGTTAAACTCCTAAACCATCTGATTGTATTTTAAAATGATTTTAATATTTCTTAAATTTTTCTATAATTTTGAAATTGTCAGAAGAATTTTCCTTAAATAATTGCAGATTTTTCTTTTGAACATTTTTTAATATTTTTAAATATTTCATAAGAATATATTTTTACTGATATAAAAAGATAGACAAATTGTATTTTGTTCAATTTTTAAATTATTTGCAAATATTGTTGAAACATTTAAATAATCAGATTATCTTTTTTTTCCGAGTTCAATTATTGTTGTTCGTAGCTTTCGACTGGGTGTTGTACTAAATAGCTGTTTCGAAAATCTTCGTAAACTTAATTTTAAATTTATTTCCACTTTCAAATGTTGGGATATTGAATTATTAAATGTTCTACTACATATTTGCTTCAATTTATTTATTTTAACTTTTTTTAAACCAGCCATCTCCAATATTTCTGTAAGCACTGGCAATTGAGTTGCCAGGTAGTGTCTTTTTGTTTGGATTCATAATTTTTGTAAACATAGGCGAAAGCACTTTGGGTATGTAGTCGAAAGGTTGCGGGCTCAATTCTCGGTCCCTAAACTTTTTTCCATTTTTTTTTTAAATTTTATTTAATAAAATTAATTTTTTTAATACTTACACAATTTTTTAAGTATTTTATAGTATTTTTATAGTATTTTTATAGTTTTTGCAAAACTATCAGGAATTTTATTTTTCCGGACTTTTCTGATTTAAGAATTTACAGTTATCTTTAATATATTAAATATTACATAAAATTATATGAATTTAGGAAATATTGTAGATGAAAATTAAAAAAAAATTAGACAACCACCGCATGGTCCTACTGTCAGCAACTGTCATCTAAAAATGACGCCAGCTCCAAGCATATACGCGATAAATCACACCTATGGCCATGCCTCACGACCATGTTTTAAAAAGTTTAAAAATATTTTTAAATTTTCTTTTACAATTATTTTTTTCAATAAAAAAAGTATATCTTTCCTCGAAATCGTAGGCCAAAAATTTTTAATTTCTTAAAACCTTTCCAAATTCTGAAAAAGAATCCAAACATTTATTTCAAAACCTTCAAAAATCTTAATTTTGTTTTATCTTTTTAAAATCTTCTTAATGCAAAATTATCAAAAATACCTTAATATTTGTCAGAGTCTTTTTTGGCAATTTTTTGAAATGTTTTGAAAAAGTTGTAGAATATTCGCTGAAAATTAATTTTTGATCATTTTGCTAATTTTCTTTGACAATCTTGAAATATTTTTAAATATTCTCTTCAAATTAACTTTAAAAATAACAAAAAATGGTAAATTTTCTCAGGAAACTTAAGAAAACTTTTTTATCATCTTTCAAAATTCTTAAAAAGCTTTTTCTTTTGAAATCTTAAAAAATCTATATTTGGCTCGACACTTGTTGTCATCTCAGCAAATAATAGACTGAAAACGTCCACTAAAATCATATTCATACGGAATGCAATCAGTCAGGTTTTCGAACAAATTAAAAATCTTTTCGCCAATTTTGAAAGGTTTTAATGAAAGAATATTCTTCAGATTAATATGAAAATTTAAAAGGATTTCTTGTTTTTAAAAATAAATTGTCAGAGAAAATTTTAAAAGATTTCTAAAAATGCTGGGAAAAAATCCATAATATCTTCTGCAATTTTTTAATTTTGTAGGACTTAAAAATTGTAAGAAAAATGTGGGTGTTGAACAATTTAGAAGTGTTGAAGTGATTAAAAATATTGTAAAAGCTTAAAAGATTTCTTGATATTCATAAAATCTTTATAAAAACGACGAATATTCAAGAAATAGTTAAATATTCTATCAAAAAAGTATTCACAACTAAGAAGATTAATCTTAAACCAGTAAAACAAGAAATAGAATAGTTTAGGTTTGAACCAACAATTTTCCTTGATAAATACTTCAATTTTAAATCCAAAATTTCAAATAAAAAAATTAATTTTTAACAAAATATTTAAATTTTCAATACAAAAAAGGAATTTTCATACAAGCTTTATTTTCTACGAAATTACAGCGAATTTAAAAAGCATGCATTTCAATTTTAAACAAACAAAAAAACACATATTTTTAATAAGGATTTTAAATTTCCAACATTTATTTCCATGGCGTACTAAAATAATTATAAATACTTTGATTAATAGTCTTTGAAATTAATCTTTTAATAAAAAAACCGCTGTCATTATTCATAAAATTACATAATTTTTCTACTTTTTCCACAACATTAAAAAATTGCAAGGACCCTGCTCAGTCTTCCAGGTTTTGTGTAAATGAAATAGTTAACTTACGTTATACCCCATTTGTTATCTAAATCTACATTCATACCTTTTGTAACACAAAAGTTATAATTAGCCTTTCAACTCAACTGTACTTCAATACATTTTTCCAGTTTCACTACACAAAAAAAAACCTTTAAACAAATTATTTAAAAAATCGGGTTTTAAAGATTTTGAATTACATGCTTGGAAACTTTTAAACAATTTTGAAAGGTTTCAAGAGAATGAAAGAATATTCTCAAGATTAATAAGAACATTTGAAAGGATTTTTTTATATTAATTTTTAGATAAAATTTCAAAAGATATTACATTTTTTAAAACGATTTCTACACGGAGAGACTTTGAATATTAATATTTCTTTTGTCGCATATCCATAATTCAAATAAAGTGTACGAATTTAGGGATAATCGAGGTTCGGTTAGAAAAAGTTGAATAGTGATTATGAAAATGCAGACTAATATCTTTGATTAGAGTAAATCGTACGAATTTTAGACTCTTACATAAAAAAATTACAGTAATTCTAAGTCGCGGTGTTAAATTTTGTAATGGATTCGAATAACAAAAATAAGCAGGGGCGGACTGGCCATTCGGGAGTTTGGGAGAATTCCCGGTGGGCCGCGGGCCCGCCAGGGCCGCTTGGGTCTGCGGCAATGAGTGAATTGATTTTTT
>NC_046665.1:24874310-24876490 GCF_010883055.1 Belonocnema kinseyi | reverse complement strand
GGGGGGGGTATGCCAAGTGAAAAAAGGGCCGCCTATATCTCACGATTTCCTGGGCCGGTTTGATGTCCCAGTCCGCCCCTGAAAATAAGTATAGTGTTTTGAAAGAAATGAACCAGAATGTTGAACATTTCGTTACGAACGCCTTGCAATCTTTCTAAACCACTATACGAAAAATAGAGGTCACGTGATGTTGTGTTTCACGCTGGCGCATGACAAAAAGAAAGACAGAAGTGTACGAACGCAAACTATTACATGGACTTCATGTACTTCTTAATATATATGTGTGTATACGCTCGGATGGTCGCTCGCTGGCTACAGTGGGTTTGTTTACGAAGATTTAACTAATACCTATACGCATATATAAACCTATCTTATATCTATAAATCACACGCATTTTGCTGAGACTCTTGATTCTTTCGGGCCTTATATACTGAACGAGATAAACGTATCACTACTTGTGAGAAACTTACAGTGCTAGGTCAAAAATTTCAGGTACTCCAGACTTAATTAACTATTTATCACACACACCCACATACACACACATATTGAAAATACATTTAGAGATTTCGGAATCTTTTAAATGCTGTGAAATAGTTGAATGAAAAAGTACAATTTCTGATTTGCCATTTTATTAAGCATAAAAAAATTAATTTTTTTGAAAACCCACGCACGAGAGAAACAAGAAATTAAAAGACGAAAGTTGTGATGAGAATTTTCCCACGCAACAGGCGGATTTTATTTTATTTTTTTACTCTTTATTATTATGTTTTTCACGATTAAAATGAAAACTACGCACCCTATTTAAAAGCGATTCTTAACAAATTTAGATATCTTTTGCAAATACATCATTTTTGTCTCCTCGTCTTTTTCCTTATTTTTCATTTGCTTGAAGTTTCGAATCATCATTAGGATAAACTGTTCGTCTTTTTGCATACTGTATATATCTGTACAGGGAATGTTTGATTACTTGAAAAAAAGTTGTCTAAAAAATGTTTACAATGCGCTCACTTTTTGATTTTTTTATCCAAAATGGCTGGCTAAAGTGGCCAAAATGGCTGGCACTCAAAAATATACTGTCACATCCCGCGACTTTTATAATAATAATAAATCATTATAACAATGGATTATACTTACATAACATTTATATTCAATAATAACTCAATTAGTTAAAGGATTATATTCAACATCCAATTATTATTGTAAACAAAACCTAGTATTGTTAAAATCATTCGTGAACATCAGATTTGTAAAGAAGCGACGCAACAGTGTAAGGTTAACCCAACAGAAAAAGAAAATACGCATCATCTTTTGCACAAAAAACAGGCACACGTTAATCAAAAAGCAATACATTAATTTACAAGGAAACCAGAAGAGGCAGCTGCATTTTTAATCGCATATGCTCACAGTATGCTGGTATCTATAAGTACGTACACATCGCAGTAAACAAAAATAAGCAATACACATAAATACGAGTATTCGCATAGATAACAAAACCAGCAGACTACACACTAACTGAAGAGCTATCAATTAATCAGCAAGCCAAGACTGAAAACAGATAAGATTTTCGGTCCCATACGTTTACAGAATGCTGTTACCTACACCACATGTACATCCTTTAGTCAATCTGACCTAAATATTTCTATAATGGAGACCAGCATCTTAAATGTAAAAGCAATAAACAGGCTAATAAAGATGACAGCTATATGAGGGTGAGTCGTTCACGCACAACCAAAAGGACACACGCAAACCTTATACTCTTCTACGCATCATAATAGCTTACCCTTAGACACCTAGGAAGGGATACCATATATTTTGGTAACTTCGCCATTCTCCATATTTGGGCACATCAAGATTCCTAATCACTGATTGGCTATCTCATTAATTACCCCCATGATACGTTGGAAGGGATACAAGGCATTATGGATACTGCGACATCCTCCATAAATGGGCATATACATAATTTTAAAACCACTCACCCCTACGGGAATCTAAGAAGGGATCTTGTGAATAAATATAGTGGATTCGGGAGCAGAAATCAGTTTAGTTCCAGTTTCAGTTTGGTTTGTTCCTGTTTAGTCGATTATACTCCAGCTTCAGTCTTTACCCCAGTCTCAGTTCAGTCTCAGTTCAGTCTCAGTCACGGTGTGCCCACTCCAATGTATTGGGGGGGGGGGGGGGGG
>NC_046665.1:24866513-24874190 GCF_010883055.1 Belonocnema kinseyi | reverse complement strand
CCCCCCCCCCCTCCTTCCCTTCTCACCCTAATTTGTAGGTTATATTGACTTCTCTTTCTGAAATAAATACATGAATAATATTAACCAATAAAACAAACCATAAATCGAACAAAATAAAATCTATCATCGATCAAATGCAATAAAATGTTTGAGTCTGTTGCAATCGATCTATCATAGAAAGATTCCAACAAACTTTAACGTTTGATTGTTCGTTCTATCAGAACAATTCCAACAGACTTTAACATTTTCTTGCATTTGATCGATGATCGATTTGATTTGGTTCCATTTGTAGTTTGTGTTATCGGTGAAAATCCATTGTGAATCCAAGTTCATCACGCAAAAAAAATATAATTCTTGCAGCTACAGTGAACTTGAGCAGACGTGAGCAGACGATAGAACTTCTATTGTCTGCTCAAGTTCATTTCGAATTCTGAAATCAAACGAGTGCCACCTAGGGGACGTAGCAATTACTATAATCCGTTCACCACTTTTCTATGGGAGTGGGCACACCGTGGTCTCAGTTAGACAAATCCAGATTGTAAAGAATCTTCGAAACCCTAAACTCCGGTCCAACAGTGTTGGCCCGTCAACCAATTAAATCTAAAAATCTATGAAGAATAGCTTCTGTGTGGAACTCCGAGTCGACAACACCTGCCACAAAGGGACAACGCAGCGCAGATACGCTGACCTTGCCATCTCAGCCTGCAGGGCCATATTCAGCGCCATCCACCCCCTGCGGGTACCTATACAGGGTTCCAACAGAAGGACGGACTACTTTCGAATCAAGGAACGAGAGGGTGAATTTTCCACTCTCTACAAAAGAGAATTTGTAAGTAAACCAAGGAATTAAATGATTTAAAGCAATTCGGAGGTTGATCAGGAAACGGTTAATAAATCTAATCTTTATATTTAAATTCTCTTAATACTTAAATAAATATTCATTATTCTATATATTATAACATATTTGATTTATTTGATGTATCTGGTAGTTATCCTTATCCCAGTTTTCTAGTTTATTTAAAATTAGATTCTAAAACGAGGAACCACTTTAAATAAAATAAAATACAAGGTAAGTTACATCTCGTAGGACGTAACAATACCAAAGGCCAAGCCAAGCTGTAAACTCTTTCGAAAGTTATCGTGCTAACAAACTAAACATCTACAGACTAACAGACAGACATAATAATTTAAAAAATATATTTTTATGTATTAAGCGACAGTTCTGGAGTTTCAGGTTTTTTTATTTTATAAAGTGTAAACGTAATTATTAGCTCATTTGAGAAAGAATCACGGTAATTTATACTAATAATCCGTATATTCTTTATATATTTAATATGTTGAAAGATATCAATACAAATATTAAAAAATATTATGTTTAGAATTATCTCAGGGCGTCTACTCAAATTCTGTAAAAAAATTCCCTGACAATTCTAGGATTTTGTCAGGTATCTATAGATTTTCCCAAGGTATAATTTCCCTGAATAATGAGCCACTCAAGTATTAAATATCATATTCTTTAAAGCAATTCTGACCCTTCATGCCTTAAGAAATTTTACATAATACTTAAAAAAAATTTCCGTTATCCATTTGTGAATGGTTAAATGGCAGTTAACTAAGTTTATTAAACGTGGTAAAAAAATAGGAATAAATGAAGCGTGGTCCGAAAAAATCTTTTTTCTAAAATGTCTGCCCTACAATTTTTTCCTTTTGGTGACAAAATGTCTCTTGAATATTGTCATTTTTTATAAAAAAAATATTTAGGGATCTCTCAAGTCAATTTTTGCACAAAATTGCTTTTTTAATATCAACTATTAACTTATAATTTTACTTCAGTACATATGCATTTTATCCTTTTTCTATTCTAATGTAAAAAAACATTAATATCGGAAACTAAAATAACATAAGCAATTTTTTGCAAATCATGGACTTAAGAGATACCTAATTTTTTTGTAATTCTGCCCATATACAGTGGACTTTTTGCATGAAAAGGAACAATTTTGAGACATCGAGCCATTTTAGAAGAAAAAAATAAGGATATTTTCTAGACCACTATAATATGAATGGGACAATTACACGAGTTAATTATGAATAATCTTTTTCTTAGTCCTCATAAATTCTGTTTGCCGACTATTGGCTACCATAATTGGCCTAACCATGACTACTAGAAGTCGGCTCAACGGCGAAATTATAACTTTGGCCCTACCATCTTAGCAGATTATTAGTACAATATCCATTACCAAAATCGGGCCAACTATGGCAATTACACGGAAAAAAAATATCCATTGAATTTTATAGAACTAATCTTTTAGTAGAGGATACGATGGGTATTTTAGTAAATATAATACAATAACTACACTGTTTATAATCGCACGTTATGAAAATTTTTATTCGCCTTGGGTTTCGAACCCTATAAGTTTCGCATTCCTCATTCCTAACGCCTAAAGCCTCTCGGCTAACCTAGCTGGAAGTATTACAAAAAAATTCTGAAATTTAACCGACAGCTGTGCACGGCCGTCTGCAAATTTCTTCCGAAGATTTCAAGATATTTAACAGACTTTATAGAATTCAAGAACATTATTTATATTTTACAATTACTTTAAAATCTTAAAAGTCATTTAAATTCTACCGAAATTCTTCAAAATTAGTTAAAATCTCTTAAACTCATTAAAAATATCTTGAATTCTTTTAAATATTTTGAAATCTTTTAAAATTAGCTTTATAAATTTAAAAATTTTCAAAATCAGATAACTCCGGTTAAATCCCTTGAAAGTCCTGAAAGTCTGTTTAAATACTTAAAAATACTGTTAAATTATATGAAAATCCTTAAACTCTTTTGAATTTTTTAAAATCATTTAAAATGCTTTCTAAGATTTTCAATTCCTTTACTCACTTTTTAAACCATATTAAATCCATTGAAATGGTACAAAATCCCTTAAAATCACTAAAAATCTCTTCGACTCATAAAAAGTATTTTAAAGTCTCTAAAATCTTCTGAAAATTCTTTTAATTTTTTTAATTCTTCTCAAATATTTTAAACTTCTTTAAAATTACTTAAAAATTTTTGAAATTCATTTATAAATTTTTTTCTCTTTTTATTAAAAAGAATGTTTAAATGCCTTTATGCCGATCTCCGGGCCAACTTTGTCCCAGAGTTGAGCCGGTATACGGCTTCACTCGTTAACGAAAGATGTCCCATATTTGCCCCGATGGTTGGTCCATGTTTGTGCCATTGTTGGGCCAATAGTCGGCCTAACTTCTTCAGAACTTTCTAAATCCCTTCATACCGATCTCTGGGCCGACTTTGGTCCATAGTTGGGCCGGTAGAACGGCGTTACTCGTGAACGAAAGATGTCCCATAGTTGCCCCGATGGTTGGTCCATGTTTGGGCCATTGTTGGGCCAATAGTCAGCCTAACTTCTTCAGAACTTTCTAAATCCCTTCATGCCGATCTCTGGGCCGACTTTGGCCCAGAGTTGGGCCAGTAGTCGGCTTTACTCGTTAACGAAAAATTTCCCATAGTTGCCCTAATGGTTGTTTCATGTTTGGGCCAAAGTTGAGCTAAAAGTCGGTCATACGTTGTCTGTTTAGGTTGGGCCGACATAAGTATCTTATAAATATAAAAGGTGGCCCAACTTTGACTGCCGATCTACAGCGGGCCAAAGTCGGTCCCACTTTGGGCCAACGCACCTGCTCTGGATGCCGACCTGAATTCGCACATGGGATATAAAATCAAATAATGATACTTAATTTATGAAAGTAACTTTATAGAAGGACAACAAATTCCCTCGTGGTACAAGCTTTTAGGAAAGTTATAATTACCACTAAAAAATCGAACTCTGAACAAAAAATGCCTTTAATATATTGAACTTTAACCTACTTGAGCCTACGAGAAAAATGAGCTTCCTCTTTTTTTGTTATAAATTTCTTTGTAATTTTTTAATAGTTGCTTAAAATTCGGAACATATTTAACATATTCATATTTTCAGTCAAATATATTCAGGAAGAAATTCTGTTCGAACCTCCTGTTTAATGTGCAATTATATCAGACAACATTTTAAGTTTTCAATATTTTACTTACTCTTAGAGCAGATGTAGAACTATCATTTACTGAATTTTATCTACCCAATAATCTATATCTGAAGCTTTGTCAACTTATCATTTGTGGGATAGCCGCTGGACGGCAAACCGGGAAATGACCGGGAATTTTTTTAAACCTAAAAAAGCCAAGAAATGAGTATGATAGTGAATTGATGTATTCACAAGGAATTTCACAAATTTTTAGAAGAACCATCTATTTTTCGATTTTATGTCGTCATTTTAAACGTAAATTTTTAACTTGAAGGATTTAAAAATAAAGCAATATAACTCAATTAATGGTTTTCAGAACTAAACTGTATTTCGAGTTTTAAAAAATTGTACACAAATTATTTTACAATATGATTCTAAATCGGTTTTAAATTACACAATTTATGGATTTGACGTTAAAAATTCAAATTTTCAATACAAAAACCCCAATAATTAAACAAATTGAAATGTGCTGATTCAAACTTTATAAAATAATGTTAATATAAAAATAACTTAAAATTAATACAGTCATTAATTAAACGATTTTATTTTATTTACAATCCTTTTTAAATATTGTTTCAGTATTTCGATTTTTTTCAAACGTGTACCATTACGTTGGTCCTTCGTTAATAGAAATATTACGAATTGGCATAACAATACAATTGTTTCTTAATCGTAATTTATGAGGAGGAAGGGTCGGTAGGTTCAATGTGTTCAAGTATTTTGGGAGTATTGCATCATTTATATCGTTTATATCATTTATATCATTTACATGCGTCGTGGAGCCAATGGCTTCACGACTCTGTAATTTACTTCTTCAATATCAACATTTCGTGCTGTAATAGTCTTTGCTAGATCTCCAAATCTTCGATCCTTAATAAGTTTACTAAACATTGTCTGTTCTAGTAGCTACATATTTTTCTGGTGCTATTAAGTAATTCTCATTGTCATTTAAAGTACCATCTCCACAGACAATAAATACTTTTCGAAATCTGCTTCTTGTGGTAAAGTACTCATATTTAATGTTAGTGAAAATACAGAGACATGCTTTCAAAGTGAACTGAATTTAACGGATAAATTTACTAATTCGCTACGAGTTATATGACTTTTTAACAGGCATTAATTACCTAAAATCTCTGCCAAGAATGATAATTTTTCCACCAAGTGGCGAATGAATCAACATTCATGCAGTCACGTAATGTTCGTTTTACTAATTCCAAAGCATACCTTGGCGCCATTGGAGCATCGTCCCAAATAAAAATATCTACTTCTCGTAAGTATTGAGCATCTTCAGATTGAGTTTGTATACAGGAGACGGAATTTAAAAATAAAGGAACTGGCATACCGAAACATTTATGCACAGTCTTTGCTTGTGGAGGTAATATTTTCAATCCCTGTTAATTCCATCGTGTATATACAGTAAGGATGCTTACCAGGTAGTCATAGGGAATATAATTATATAAACTCTAGCATACAATGCAACCCTTTTTGCATTTGTGTAATGCAAAAAAGTACTATATAGGCGATTTTAATTCGGTTTCCAAATCTCCCGCGCTCGAGATCTTGCGCCGATTGGTCAAAGGCTTCGAGACTCAGGAGACGTGCGCAAAATATGCGTATAACCAAATTCTGAAAAAAAGTTTATGTTCCCCAGGATTCAACGCGCATTTCAAATAAATAATTAGTTACGAATTAAAAACAATGTAACACAATATTAGAATGTGTTCACAAAAATTCACGGGACGTAGTTTCTTTGGCAAATTTTTCTTAAATCTTTGTTTGCGAAATATTTTTTATTCGTTGAAATCATTGAATTATTTAAAATCTATAATGAGTAAAAAAAAATCTTGTTAATGTTTTGAAACCTTTTTAAATCTTCCAAATGTTTTAAAATCTTTGAAAGCTGGTGAACTGTAACCTTTTCAAAATGTTTGAAACCCTTCACATCTTTTAAAAGTTTAAAAATCTTTGTGAAATTTTATGAAATATTTAAAATCTGATAAACACGCCTTTATAAAATGTTCAAAATCCTTTTAAATATTTTTAAATTTTTGAAACATTTTGAAATCTTTATTATTGCTTTGTAATATGGTGTATACTCAAAAACCGAGTGGTGAAACTCTTGAAAATTCCGTTATATGGCCATGAATCATTCTAATAGACCTTTTTATTCTAGACGTCGGCAGTGCGCACGTGCTGAAATGTTACGTCATTTCCGTATTTTTCGAACAGTTTTGCGTCGAAATGTATGGAAAATATTGTTAATAAAAATAAAACCAGAAAATTAATTTGTAAATAACAGAGATTTTTAAGGTAGAACATTTTTAAGTCTATTTAAAAGTAACGGTGAAAAACGTGCAAAGAGTGCGGCGACCAAGGCCATTATTTGCATCTGTTGGCACCTGTCATCTTCTAAAAAATGCTTAAAAATTCGGCGAAACTCACGGAAGATGATGTTCCAGGTGCAAAATTAGTGCACGAAACAGTAGAAGAGTACAGTATTGAGCAGCTGAAACGATGTCCTAAATATAGAAAACCACCATTAAAAGGAAAAAACGTGATATAGTGGAAAGGTTAGTTGCGGTTTTGTATGGCAGGTATAAGTACTTTCTTTTATACAAGATTTCTAGTTCAGAACTTTGTTTTAGTAAATATTTAATATTCACACAAATATAAAATAATACAGTATTATATTTTCTACTTCCCTTTTTCAAGTTTAGACAATAAAAAGCCATTTGTTAGTGATTTCCTGGTATGAGGAATGTACTAACAAATTTTCCTTTTTTCATATAAACTGGTTATACATACATAAATATAATAGTTTTGCGTTCTCAAGTGAAAGTATTAAGTAGATTTTATTTTTATCAAAAAATTTAGGAGGTTCGAAACCCCGATAAAAATGCTTTATTTAATAAATGTATGCCTATTTTTTTATTTTAAAAACAAAATATTTTTAGAACTCGCTCTGTGGCTTCAAAGTTTCCTGACTTGAAGTAAAGAAATCCTTACACCAGCTACAAGTTTAACCCAGAGAGCAGTTATAGATTTATTAACTTATTATTACTCGACCATTCAACTCATTGTCATACACCGCAGCTTGGGATGACAGCAAATACGGTGTACAATGAGCGGACCGACCGAGGGACAACTTTTTTTGCAGCCGTCCACCTGCAGTCCCTTCAGCCGGTGTTCAACTTAAATGCGTCATTTTTCATAAGCTTTTCTTACGCTTTACTCAATATAAATTATACTTTTAATCATTTTTTTTAGAAATCTATTCTCAATAGTCTAAAGAATGTCTCTTCAAAATGTCAAGTTACACAAGTATATCTGAGGGTCACAATGAGCCTCCAAAAATTGCCAAGTGTGAAAGTATGAACAAGTATATTAATTATCAAATAAATTGGCGTATAATTTCCTGTCCAAAATCGAAGAAATAAAAATTGGAAAGATTTTACATGTTAAACTCCTAAGATATAAAAATGGCCAGAGCGAGTTCTAAAAATATTTTTTTTCGAAAATAAAAAAATAGGCATACATTTATTTGCCTACTATAAACGATTTGGCCAACAACCCCGTTAAAATTTCTCAAATATGATTTTTTGGGCCACC
>NC_046665.1:24863511-24866413 GCF_010883055.1 Belonocnema kinseyi | reverse complement strand
GGACGATCTTAAGATCTATGCTAAAAACAGAGAGCAACTGCATCTAGCTCTGGGGATTGTCGAGCGATATACTAAGGAAATTGGAATGGAATTTGGGTTAGAACATGCGCCCAGGTTTATTTGAAGCGAGGAAACTTAATGGCATCCCTGAAGATCCTGAGCTCGTTGATAGAAGCGATATACGACACCTTTGCGCTGGAGAGACGTATACATACTTGGGCATGCCACAGAGCCGCATTCAGGATGTGACATATCGGGACAAGAAAGGTTATGCACATGAAAAAAGCATGTATCTTAAATCTTCCGTTCCGCGACTGTACATGTCTTCACATGTCTTCACAACAGGATTATTCTGGGTACAGCACATAGAGTTGCAAATGGAAGAGACCCTCTTCTTAAAATGGTCAGGAATCACGAAGAAGTGGGCAAAGGAGCGATTCTGTACAAAGCAGCGGAGGAGGCTGTTGAAACACTCGGATTTGACTTCAATATTAGTGGTGAGCAAAATGCATAAAATCTTATCTATCTCGAGTACTCACTCCTGAAATCCCGGATTAAGAAAGCACAAGAGAAAAACTTTCGTGAACAGCTCCTCGAGAAGAGGATGCACGGTATCTTCCACAGAAATGTGAAGGATCAGTCAATATCTTGTGAGCTAACGTTTGCTTTCCTTAAATCGCCCGGATTGTAGTCTGGTGCGGAGTGTTTCATTTTTGCATGCCAAGACGGTGTCATTTCTACCTTAACATACCGTCGCCACATTTTGAGCCAAGACATTCCTGATGATAGCTGCAGGGCGTGCCATGCATACCCCGAGCATTTAGCTCATATACTATCTAGTTGTCCAGCTCACGCGGAAACGACCTACATTCAAAGGCACAATGTGGCACTAAGAGTGCTTTATTACCATCTCTGTCACTCTTACGGCATTAACCTTAATATCGCTCCTCTAAATGCTCCTAGGGAAATCGAGTCAATTGTCGAGAATGGGAAGTGCCGCATATACTGGAACTTTATATTCTCGACAATTGTTTCTGTTGCTCACTCGAGGCCTGGCATGGTTCTTCTTGACTTCGAGAAGCGAACCATGTTCGTTATCGCATTTTCAGCACCAGCTGACAAAAACATCATAACCAAGGAGAATGAAAATAAAGAGAGGTATCGAGACCTTATAAGGGAGTTGCAACGATTGTGCCCGGAATATTCTGTTAAACTTATCGTCTTTATCATCGGCGCTCTTGGAGGTGCCAAGCTTTCACTTGCTAATGGCCTGAAAAGCATCCCTGCGTGTCAAGAATATGCTGAAACACTTGCGGGAAAAATGCAGGAGGCGGTAGTACTTCGGTCGCTCCGTGTTCTTAGTGTGCACGAGGCTTTTGCTGAATCGTCGTATTGATTCCTTTACAGACTGTAACCACCTATCTCACGGTCGTAAGACGTGGTTGTGGCTGAAATTTTACCGCGATTACGCTGGGAACGGGTGCAATTTTCCAGATTAGCACCCGCTCCCGGCGAAATCTTGCGGTTGTCCTTATGACAAATTTTTAATTATATATATATTCCCTTGCCTCTTAACAAATGATATGCAGCTGTATAAATGTATGTCCTTCCGGAGCCATCAGGTCCATCAATATTAAAACATGATGTAAAAGGCCTTCCTTCGTTTGACAAAGCAACATTTAGGATTGTGTCTACACTATCTTTTTGTTTCCCATTTAATTTTTGATACTGGGTCTGACCGAGTTGTCCATGTTGAGCAAGCGATACCGCGTCATCGTGAAACTCAATATCGTTCCGAAAATTAGATATTTGTGGCATCGCTGAAAAGCTACTATTATCGGATCTTTCGTAAGAAAGATAGGTATTTATCTGAATATTTGATCTTATGTATGATTCTGGTATATTATAGTTTTTCTGAAAATCTTGTGAGACAGCATATTTAAATTTATCCCATAGTTGCTCAGGATTGATAGATTGACAGTATATTAAAATACGAACAAATAAACGTCTTAATTGTTGGGGCATCATCCAAACTCCTCCTTCAGACATAGCACGATCCCACTCTGCATCATCTTCGATGAGACCTAATGCCAAACATGTTCTTTGAAAAATATCATAAGTTTATTTTATAACAGTTCTGCGATCTTGGAAACTGACAGTCCCTTTGATAGCTATTAGTAATATTCTCAGATAGAATAGCTCTATTGTGGTCGGACTAACAGAGTACATCCGTCCAATAACGCTAAATTTTGCTTTTCGTTTTTTCCAAATTGATAATTTTGATCCACTATGTTTTTTAAATACGTAGTGAGATGGAATTTCAGAATACGTATATCGCTTGGCATCAGTATCACGTCCATTTAAATCAAAATAATTGATTAGCATAGTTTCTTTTTCCAATGCGTTTCTTATAGCATGTTCACTTTCCGCTTTCAATAGTAATACTTTGCTGATTAGGCGAATGTACTAGCAACCTAATAACAGCATGACTTTTATTTTGCAACGATCTACCTTATATACGATCACATGCTTCAACAGGACTCACGCACCGAACATCTACGAATTTTTGATATTTCATCATGATTAATAAAATTTTCGCTGTTATTGGCAGCAGTAATAGTCGGAGAGCCGAGGCCGTTTTTGGCGAGTTATTAGGTAACGATTCTGCCACTATTTTCCTGATTGTTGAGAATATACTGATCACGAAATGTGGCTTCTCCCGGAGTAGTCCCGGGGAGAAGGTGTTTATTTACTCATTCGAAGTTGCAAAAAAAAATGATTAAAATAAGTCATAGGGTAACGGCTGAATCTTTCTGCGTTGAATGTAGAGACAATTAGACAATGTTCCGTCTAATTTACAGAACAATAGGCTGGTGTGGAAGGGAAGATGGGGGGGGGGGGG
>NC_046665.1:24858550-24863498 GCF_010883055.1 Belonocnema kinseyi | reverse complement strand
GGGTTAAAGTAAAAAGTTTAAGACCTGTATTCTGCTATTTTGCATTTGTTTAGAAGGTTCAAGAATCACGCAAAATAACATATATGTTTTTTCAGTGGTTATTTAGATAGTTTATTTATTAGACCATAAGTCTTCAACAGATTTATATATATAATTGTAAAACCGAAATAGTTGAAATTTGGATTTGACTAAAAAATGGCATATGGGGCGGGATGAGCCACTGTTCTGGGGCGGAATGAGCCACCTCTTCCTGTGCATTAACCTGACCTCTTAGTGTAACAGTCAGTAGGTTAGGATGCAATATTTCATATTATTAGATTGCGCCTGGTGTTAATAATGGTACGAGTATAAGCGTATAAAAAACTAATCTTGTTGACAAAAATTCTCAAAAAAGTATGACAGCAACACTGTTATACGAGTAGGTATGATGAAATAATACGAGTTTCTGTCCACCAGAAGAGAGAGCACTGTTTTTCTGTGTGTATTTATTAAATAACTTTGTTCGAAAACTCGTAAAATGCTATAAAAATACGGAAAACATTGTTGTGATGTAAAAATACGATAGACGTTTAAAAAACGGTTTACTACCCCAAAATATATGAAATTCAGTGTCATGCAGTCATTGCAGTAGGCCAGTCTAGTATTAGGGATATTACGTATTGTAGAACCCTACTAAAAAAAGTCAGGATTCGTCACAAATCGTCAAAAGTTCTGACGAGTCCTGAACATCCTGACCATTCCTGACGAGTCTGACTATTCCTGAAAATAAATCCATTGGATGCCTGTTCAGGTAGCTGGTTCTTTTACCTGGAAGGTTTTCTTTGGCGTCATAATTCAAGAGTTTTATACTTTTATAGCACTGAAAATTGTTTCCATGATAGATTGTCTACGATAATACTGTAACTAAACAATTTCTAAGCACTCAGAATTCTGACTGTTTAGAAATTGTTTGGTATATTTTTTCAACTATACATTTTTTTCTTTGAAGATGACAAATTAAATATTTTTCAAAAATTGTTTCTGATTTCAAGTTTCTTGTGTGAAAGTGGTATTGGTGTAAAAAATATGAAATTTTATGATAAATTTAAATTCAGAGGTTAAAGTTTTATTATTCACTTCCATCTTGATTAAAACATCTTTCAAATTTACTGCAAAAAGGGTCAAGAGCAATCAATAGCTTTGGTTTACAAAATATTATAGCTACTAAATTCCTATTTTAGTATAAATTTTTCTCCAGATGTTTGCAAAAATACAAAAATATGGAGTTCGCAAATTCTTGGTAATATAACATTGCAGAATGTATTGTAGAAAATAACGTGAATTACGGAAGGTGCGGTAGTTTTAAAAGATTTTACGACACTTAGTTTTATTTTTTCTGTTATTTTTCAGAACGAACTTAAACATCAAATTGAAATTTTCGTAATTTTTTGAATGGGATTTAAAAAAGGGTGAGTCTATACCTACTGAAAAACTCCGGCTATAAATACCGAAAATTTCGGTACAAATAGCCCTTTTTCCAGTACCCCCATTTCGATCCGAAAAAGTCCGACTATTTGTACCAAAATTACGTTACACGTAGTCACAGTTTAAAAAATTTTGACCAAGACGTTTTCGATAAAAGTTTTTACGATATATGGAATGGTTACAACCATTCTCTTAAACAATAAAAAATTGTGAACCTATTTTTCAGAATCGCAATAACTTTTTGATGTTTTAAAGCTACAAATACTTTCTTTTCGAAAATTCAAATTCCATTCTGTTCCAAGCAGACCACCTGTTCCGAGCGATTCTAACTCTATTTATATCAATCGAAACATTCTTTCTAGTACAGCTTCAATACGATTTTTCACACCCTTTTCACTGATAATAAGCATTTCGTAACGAAATTATTATTTCGTCTTAAAAGATAAATGTTAAAGTGCATATTTCCATAAAATAAATGCTTTATACCTTAATTTTTGAAGGTAAAGTAATAATTTTCTCAAAAAATACTCATTATAAGCGAAATAGGATTGTGAAATCTTATCGGAAATGTAGATTTTGTATCTATATTAAAGGAGTTATAACTACTCGAAAAAGGTGCACAGAAAAAACTGAAGTTTCCATTGGAACCCGTTTATGGTTCCAAAGGAGCTGCAACAAAAATGAACCCTACTTGCTGAAAAGGAACCCAAAACGATAAATGAGCTGTAAATAATACAAAACTTGGGGTTCGAAAGGATCTCAAATGTAATTGATCCTATTCCTAAAGAACCTATTTTTCGCTTTGCCCACTCCGATATTATGATTAATAACACAATATTTACCTTAAATCACACATGTAATCGAACTATGGTGGACATAAATTAATGAAGATAATTAAATTACAAAATAATAACGTAATTAAATTAGATATAATGACTTGGTAAATATCATTTGCAGGTTATGTAGCAAACTTGTAAATATAAAGGATTATTCATGTCAGTGTTCACATCTTGGCAACTTTTTCAACTGCGCTTGCGTCGCGCCGGCAAAACAATTAGTTACTGTTGGCGCGCTGATTTTGAATAGTGTCGATATTCAAATGTGATATTTATAATAAATAATGATTATAAAATGCATTAAAAGAAATTTCTTAATCCTAAAATAAGATTTTGAAGTGACAGATAAAAATTTAATTCGATTTTAATTAAAAAGATTTTATGAATTCGGAGTTCAGAGAAAGAAATCATTTTTTTTAGCACAATGATTGATCTTGTCTCTGTCGAGTTTCTAATTTTTATTGTTTTCATTTACAACAATTTGACCTAAAATAAAGTCAATAAAGTTACTAAAACTAAATTGAAATTTTTTTTCTAAATTCAAAATAAAAAACGGTTTTTGCAATAAAATCACAATATTTTTTCATCTGTCATTCAAAAATTTTATTTTAGGATTAATAAATCACTTTTGAAACATTTCCCAATCATTATTTATTATAAATATAACATTTGAATATTTATATAATGTAAAATGCGCGCGCTTAAAGTGATAAATAAATTTCTTTCTTTATTTCAAAAAATCCCTTGAGTATATTTTCAACGTTATAAAGTAAGGGTACCCTTTTACGGAGGTCGAATTTGAATAAACTGATGAATTAATTTGAAACGTCGTGTTCGTTTCTAGGTTCTAAACCAATAAAATTTGCCATAAATCAACAGTAATGAACAGTATACACAATGAAATCCTGAGTAATATGTTTGCTGTTATGGAGAGATGTGCAATTACATATGTTACTTTTTAAAAGTACGAATATATTGTTAGGAGTGACGTTGGGTTGTTGCAAAAACGAATATAAGGATGAATGTTTCTGAAGTCTCTCTACTTTTATTGAATTTAAAACAACTAAAGGTCATTGTAATATTTAAAAATATTAATAACCGCTAATTGGCTGAGCTGATCTTAATAGTTTTTAGTGAAGACTATGCTTGTAAAAGATTCACTTAATAATAATTAATTACAAAAGTTTATTAATTATACATCAAAGATTTTTAAAATAAAATTATGTGAATAATTTTTAAGTTTTTTCATAACTTTTAAGAGCAGGTAATTTAAAGACGGTGTAGACTTAAGCCAATTTTGCATTGAACATTCTAAAATAAGTGAACCTTAACAAGTAAGAAGAAAAATGAATAAATGTTAATATCGTTTATGTTTGCTTTACATACATATTCTGTAAATTGCTAACTTAGGGTGGCGTCCCATGATTGCAGAATTCCTTTGAGTTTTGCGTAATGCGTCAAATCACTAGACATTTCAGCCAATCACAGTGTGTATCTGCATAACTAGGAGAATATTATTGGCTGAAATGTCTAGTTAATTGACGCATTACACAAAACGCAATTCTGCAATCATGGGACGCCACCCTTACAAACCCGATTTTGCAGGCGGTTGGCTTGTGAATGGGCCTTGATGCTGTTGGTGCTGTTCTTTTCAAGTGCGCTCCACGAAGGCATAATAACTAGACCTAACTCCGTTCCCCCACTTGACAATAGAAACATTACCGTAAGTGATACGCACATTACAGCATGATCTTAGTTTTGAGTGCGCAGGAGCGCAGTTGTCGTCGTCCTATACATGAAAAGTGTGCGAGTGAGAAAGTTTGTCAAATTGACGTACTATAAGTTGAGAGGTTCCGTTTGTTTGTTTTGATGCAAGTGTTAATAATGTGTTCTAAGCAATAAGGTGTCAAGTTCCGGGTTGTGGACGAAGTTACACTCCGAAGAAGGCAAATACACTTCGTTTTTTTAAAGCCTTCACTGTAAGTACAATGAACGTCTAATATATTTTATAGTTTTACCTAACTGCCATTTAATTTTAATAGAAATGATTTAGACATTTAACCTTTATTTTTTGATCTTATTTTTCTATATAAAGGAGACGCAGTTGCAAATGTGGCAAAAAATTATAATTCGTTACGGAGTAAATGATTTTACTTAAAATCACGCAATTTGCGCTCTCCATTTTAAACAAGTACCGAAAATACTGAAAATTATATATAATTAAAAATTTGTCATAAGGACAACCGCAGGATTTCGCCGGGAGCGGGTGCTAATTGCACCTGCTTCCAGCGAAATCGCGGTAAAATTTCAGCCATAACCACGTCTCACAACCGTGAGATAGGTGGTTACAGTCTGTAAAGGAATCAATACGACGATCCAGCAAAAGCCTCGTGGACCCTAAGAATACGGAGCGACCCAAGGACAACCGCCTTCTGCAGTTTTCCTGCAAGTGTTCTAGCATATTGTTGACATGCAGGGATGCTTTTTAGGCTATTAGCAAGTGAAAACTTGTCACCTCCAAGAGCGCCGATGATAAGGACGATCACTTTAACAGAATATTCCGGGTACAATCGTTGCAACTCCCTTATAAGATCTCGATACCTCTCTTTCTTTTCATTCTCCTTGGCTATGATGTTTTTGTCAGCTGG
>NC_046665.1:24855284-24858450 GCF_010883055.1 Belonocnema kinseyi | reverse complement strand
TGTAACCTCAAATATAGCAAAAAACGGTGTTTCTTGCACTTCTAGGTTACAATATCTCGAAAACTGAGGGTGATGGAATTTTTCTGAGGTCGGATTCGGATTGAGCGCAGCAAAAACCTTCGGGTATACTAGGTCTGGTCTCTGGTTCCGGACCTTTGTCAAATTTTGTCGGCCTGTGTTATCTAAGAGAAAATAGTTATAATCAATAATAAATTGTTTTCAAATTATGTTTGTTAACTTGCATTAGTTATAACCTCACTAAGTGAAAAGTTGACAAAAAGTGGAAAATTTCAGAAAAAGCCGCAACTATCAAGCATTGCTAAAAAGAAGATAGTTATAAACAATATTAATTTGTTTAAACAATTAGATTTGTTAAATTTAACCAATTATTAAATAACTCTAAGCAAAAAGTGAACAAAAATATGAATATTTCATATAAAATCGCAAATTTTTGGCATTATTCAAAGGGAATATTATAAAGAATAATAAGTAATTGTTAAAACAATTATGTTTGTTAACTTGAAATAATTATTACCTTACTATAATTGAAAATTCGACATAATGCGGACAATTTTAGAAATAACTATAACTTTCTACCATTATTCTGAGAGAATATTACTATAAATATTAATAATTTTTTTTAACATTATTTTTGTTAAATCTGATTGATTATTGCCTCGCTCTAATTGCAAATTTGAAAATAAGTTTAAAAATTCAGAAAAGCCGCGACTTTTTATATCCATTCTAAGAGAAAACTTCTAAAAATAATAATAAATTGTTCAAACTATTCATGTAAGCTTCTAGTTATCAGTATAAAGTAGTACATTATTCATTAGAAACAATTTTTAGTTTAAAACACCGAAAAAAAATCATATAAAATATCGCTAACTGTGAAAAGAAATGTCGAGTTTCAACTCGATTCATCTAATATTGACGATTCTGAATAAAATATACAAAAACTTCTTTATTTCTTATGGGAAATACGTGTTAAAAATTCACGGGGCTTGTAAAACCTCTATATATAATTGAAGAAACGCATTTTTTTGGAGTGGGGTGAGGATTTGAAAAAATTTAGGGGCGATATGCATACAAATTCGTAAAAAAAATCCTATGCATTCTGAGACCACTGCAGTCCACAACCAGGACCTTTCAAATTTATGATCTACTTACGAATTTCTACCTTTCAGGTACACGGAAGTAATTAGTCATCGAAACTTGCCTTGACTGTCATCGACTTTGGGATGTGTCAAAAGTTTTTAAATATTTTATAAACGTTTCCTAAATTCTGAAGTACTTTTCGTAGAGAACTCTAAAACAGTTGCTGAAATTTTTATTGACTCTGAACATCGTGACTAGGTTATGAAAAGTTTCGACAACTATTTTAGAATTCTTTAAGAAAATTATTTCAGATTTTAAGAAACTTTTTTGAAATATTTGAAAAATTTTGGCGTATCCTAAAGCCGATGACAGTCAAGGAAAGTTTCGATAACTAATGTTTTCCGTATGCTAAAATCTTATTTTATGGCGTTGGCTTTTGAATTTCCTCAATTTTAAATGTGGAAATCTACAGTTTACTGCTTCATTTTTGCAGGTATCATGAAGAATAGACACAATTTTATCATGGTGCCTATATTCTATATAATTCCTCTTTCTCATTAGTACACTGAGAACTCTAGCGGACCGGCTGAACGCAAGCATAACGCTGTAGCGTTATATTAAAGTTATGGTAAAGTTATATCGTATTATAATAAATAAAAGAAAGAAAATAAATATCGGAATTGTTACAATACTAATTGTACGTTAAAATTTACGTTAGAAGGTAATTTGGCAATTGCAATAGGTTTGTTTTTCAGTGTTAGAAATTAAAAAGCTTAGTGGCAGTCATTGAAGTCCGATAAAGGCGACTTCAAGCGCATCTACTCTCAGTGGTATAATCAAGTATACCACTGAGAGTAGATGCGCTTGAAGCCGCCTTTAGCAAACTTTAAGGACAGCCGCAATTTTTTTTTATCTTTTAATGCTTAAAAATAAATCTATTGCAATTACCAAATTACCTTCTAACGTAAATTTCAACGTACAATTAGTATTGCAACAACTTACGTATTTATTTTTTTCTTTCATGTATTATAATAGGATATAACTTTACCATAACTTTAGCTTAACTTTAATCTAATGCTACAGCGTTATGCTTGCGTTCAGCAGGTCCGCTAGGGAAAAATGGATTATACGAAGTGCATATTACAAGTTGAGGATAATATTTCGTTACGAAAAGTATTATATCGTGTATAATTTACAATCTTTTCTTAATATATGGATATATTACCAAACATAATCTCGAGATGTTGGATTCTTATAATCTTTAGATATTAATTCGTAAAATCGGGAGAGTATGAAAAATGCATGCATGCGCGCGCAAATTCTAAGGTCCCTTGACCACTGAGCCAATTGCGTATTTATTGATGTTCTTTTTTTCAAACGTGTATCGGTGTAAAGTTGAAGAAAGGAATTAAGTGATGCGGATATATCAAGTGACGCAATTTAGTTGTAAGTATAAAATAATTTTATAACGTTTCTTTAGGTTATTTTTGATTTGTAATTGTGAATTGAAAAAATTGTAAGCTATTCTGCAAACTAAGTGACGCTTAAGGTAAATTTATTATGCAATTTAACTTTAATTTCTTACAATGCAATTTCTTATAGAAACTTAAAAATCATAACCTATATTTTAGTACTTACATTGAATTAATGTTTGTAGGTAATATATTTATTATTAAGAATGCAGCTCTTATATTTAAATTCCAACATCTTTTTATAGGTGGAGGGCAGCCCTGCCGGAATCCGGCCCGAACACGGCCATAATTTCTACACGGGTTAGGTTTTAATATATTTAAATTATAAATTTAAAAATGCACTAATTGAACTTATAATCCAAGATTTTATCCGGTATTATATATTTTTAAATATCTGTAGATTTTAGTTCGTATAATCTGGATCGCTGTCCCACAGTTAATAGTCCAAAATTATACCCGGTAACATATTTATAATTATCGGGTATAATCCATTTTTCTCAGCGTATTTATGTGAAATAACAGAGCTGTCAGAATAGAGACACTAGCTGTTGTAAATAGATTGACGCTTTTCAGTGTATAATAGATGTGATTACAAA
>NC_046665.1:24847177-24855274 GCF_010883055.1 Belonocnema kinseyi | reverse complement strand
TTCCCTCAGGCCCCCTGACTATGCTAATATTGAACAGTAATAAAATAGTAGAAATAAAAAAAATGGATCACTTTTGACAATTTTGAAAATGTGCAAAAAACATGTTTCTAACATATTCATCAGTGAAGGTATAAGATTCGAGTAAAATTTCACACGCCCCGCCCTCATAGCTTTTTGTCAAATTTCCACGTTTTGAGACCCCCTGAACCCGAAAAACAGGTTTTTACGAATTCTCTTTTTGTCTGTATCTGCCTCTCTGTATGTATGAACGTGTGTACGTCTCTCTGCGTGCACGATATCTAATATCTTTTGAAAGAAAAAATGTATTAGATTGTTCTTTGGTACTCTTCTTGTGTGGAAAACTGAAGGTCATGTTCGTTAGATATCTATTTTGGGTAAAAATTCAAAAAGTCAGAGCATTTTCAAAAATGTTGAGACCATTTTTGTTCACCCTTTAAAAATTCTATGGACGGCAATTTGTAGTATGCTGCCTTCTACGAAAATCTGTAAACTTGCCTCTGAAGATTTTTCGGTAGGAGGCATGATTTGTTTTTTAAGTATAAAAAATGGTATTGGAATATTTTTTGACCAACTGTTCTGGTTTTATCCACCAAAAAGAATAATTAAAAATTCCATTTTGCGATCAAACTGTGCAAGATGAAAAAAAAGATAAATAGATACAAATTATATACACCCAAAAGATGTACAAATTTGTTGTTAATCACTTTTTGACAGGATGCGTTGTTTTTGTTTTAATTGTAGAAAAAATTAAATTTTTGGAAAAACGACACAAGCTATGAAAAAAGTGAAAAGATAAAATTATTTCACTTAAAAAAGAGCTACAAATTTGTTACTTATCACTTTTTGACTGGGCGCGTAGTTTCTGCTTTAATCGTAAAGACAACATTGAAAATAAAATAATAAAATGCTTAGTGAAACGAAACAAGGTAAAAAAACGAATAAACGAAACATGTTCACCCAAAAATGAACTATAAATTTATTATTATTCAATTTTGTTGTGAGTGTAGTTTTTTGTTTTGATCGTAAAAAATAACATTATTTTAAAATAAAAAAATTAAATTTTTGGAAAAATGACAAAAGCGACGAAAAAAATGAAAAAAAGTTCAACCAAAAATCCGCTATAAATTTGTTAATTATCCTTCTTTGGCAGAATCTTAGTTTCTACATTAATCGTAAAAAATAACAATTAAAATAAAAAAAGTAAATTTGTGGATAAACGACATAAGCTACGAAAAAGGTGAATAAAAAAAGTTGCTCACCTTAAAATAATCTACAAATTTGTTGTAAATCATTTTTTGATAGGATAGTAGTTTCTGTTTTAATCATAAAAAGCAAAATTAACAAATTAAATTATTGGGAAACCGACACATGATAAAATTAAATTTATTAATTCAAATTTTCCGCCTAAATTACATTTACAAATTTGCTATAAGAACAACTTTACGCTAGGATGTGTATTTTGTACATAAATCGTAAAAAATAGTATTGAAAATAAATTAAATTTATGGAAAAAGGACATAAGTTGCAATAAAATGATAAATATCAAATTTTTTTAAATATGATGCACACTGTTTTCAATAATAAAAACAAGACAATGGAAATCCGTCTGTTTCAATATAAATAAGGAACAAATCTTAAAGTACTTCATGAATAATAAAATTTGTGCTTTATTTTCAATGTTTGAAGAAGCAGTCCCAGATCGAGGTATAGAAATAAATATAATATACACTTCATATAATAGGGTTAAACGTGATATAGAAAATCTCGCATTCTTTACAAAATCGAGTTCGAAGCATCAGATCCATGATGAGAATGTGTTCACTGGAACTGAAGGAGCTTTAATCAAAGAGAATTCATAATCACTAAATTACAGTTGTCGATACTTTGACATTTGAGGGATGAGAATGTGCCCGCGCAGCGGGCAGGTTTTTTTTTCACTCATTCGTTAAAATAATTTCAACGTAGGCTGATTTGACGCGAAATTTTCAAATATTCCAAATGATCTTATTCACAAATTCGTAGATTCAGTTTCTGTATGTATAATTGTCTTTGAAGTGAAGTATGAATTTTCAAGCAGTTAAAGGAAATGTACCCAAACTTTCTGTCAGTATTGTATTTCGTATGAAACTATTGAACCTCCGTTGTATTAGGCATAGTACAAACGTAAAATTTGGTTTTGCCTATTTCAACATAAACACAAGCCACCTTTATTTCTTCTGGATGCACTACTTGAATAGGCTTATCTTTTGTGTCGTCCACTTACCTTAAATGCGAAAAAGTGAACATTCCAATCTTCAGTTCCTTCGTATATAGAACTTCTACCACAAAGTAGCACTCATCTATAATTCGAAGAATTTTTAGAATTCTTGCAAATGAATTATCATTTACGACATTTGCGAATTGCAAAATGGGTCCGTCGTTTCTGAAATCCGAGGCCTCCAATCCTACTTGTTCTTTGCTAGATAAAACAGATGCAACACCGCGTCCTAATAAAGCAACTCCTCTTGCTGAATGAACGCACTTTTTTGGAATGCACATATGAGATTCATATGCAAACGTTGAAAAGCACCATAGAGGTCCACACACTCGCACTGCTTTAGGGAAGTGTAAAAGAAGATGAACATTAATATTCATCTTTTCAGCACCATACCATTTTTTAAAATTTACAACAAATTTTAAAAAGAATTTTTCGCATTCCTCCAAATCATGCTTTGTTATACCAGATTTCAGTAATACCCCAATTACTTCTACCAAAAGTGAAAAATGTTTAAGGTATTTTTTGTGAAGTATTCGTGTCCGAAAAGGAACGGCGTAGTAAATGAGAAATTATTTAAATTCGGTTCCCTTCCAACTTCGACGATCCGTTATTGCTTGCGCTAATCTGTGAATCTGTCGTGGTGCCTTCATTGCACTCAATCGAGAGTTTAATGTTTTGAAAGCATCGGGATAGCCAATGTAATAAGGCATACCGTGATTATCAATCCATGGATCGAGCATTAGGTACACTACACCTAAAAGAACACAGTGTAGCCAATCTGGTAGAAATTCCCAGAGGACGTTGAAGTACTGCACCAGAAACATCTTTGCCTAAATCTGTATCAAAATTTGTACAAAAATCGAGGTATCTAAATTTTTTGAACGGATAGTAGTAATTCTTTGCAGATTTTCCCAGTGCTGTATTATACCTTTGTAAAAGTAGGAAATGTACTGAATATACCTTTGAAAAGTTATTCATTTAAGGACTCATGATTATGGGATATTAGTTTTTTTTTATTTATATAAATTAATATTCCAGAAAGCGTTTTTGTTCAAGCGCGTTTATGCGTACTGGAAGTATATTTTTACGATTTTCTCTGTCACCAATAGTATAAAACTGTGTGACACAGGGAAGGGTAATGGGGGGCTGATGGAACAGGAACCATTGAGCGTTTAAATTAATTACTAATACTAACCCCGTTTCTACCCGTTTTCAAGTCCCCCTTTTTTAATCAATAATTTTAAAAATTCAAGTACTTTCAAACTGAAAAGTCATAACATTTATTTTTCTGATTTTTTTTTTTATAAATATTAAAGACCGTACTTAAATTACGTAACAACTCAAGGGGGTGGAGTGGTCAAGACATTTTGTTACGATTTCTTACAGAAGGGGAAGGGGGTCCTTCATTCATGTAAATAATTTTTGGAAATTCACAAATGAAACAAATAACTCTCAGTAATTGTACAAAAATTTCATTTTTTGTTGGAGAATTATATTTTTGAGTATTCATCTCCTTGTTGGAAAATTTAACTATTTTCTCAAAAATGATTTTAAATGTCAACTATTATATAATATCAACTATTACGCATTTTGTTGAGAATTCACCTTTGTAGGTATTTGTATTGCATACCTTTCTGGTATTTGAATATTGATAGTCAGGAAAAATAAATTACGTACAGTAAGAGAAGGGGGGATAGAAATATTTTGTTAGTTTCCTTTACAGGCAGATGGGGGTGTTAAAGAGGGCCCATGGTCCATTATGTATTTTAAGTACGGCCCCTTAATTTTGAGCATAATCGAACGGAACAGATATTCGGAAGTGGTTTGCATTTTTTCTAGCATGCTTTTTCATTTTTTTTCAGAATAAAAGAAAGAACAAGAAGGACGCAATGAACGTACATAATGAAATTAATTTAAAGTTTATGCAAGAAGCAATAGCAGAAGAGGAGTTAAAAAATAATATCAGTGTAAGTATTCAATTAATATTATAATGAGCATGCTATAAGGTCAGTATGTTTTTAATGATTGAAAAAGCATCTATTATTTAACCAACAAAAAAAACAGATTTGGATAGAGGCTGCACCTATGTTTTAAATAGCTTATATAATATTTCTTCTTTTATGATATCTTGCACTGTTTACGAGAAAAAATAAAAAACTCAATTTTCATGTTTTCAAAACCAAGTTTTCAAGAAAATATTTTTTTTACTATATTCTTTGAATAATGAAAATACAAAATGTCAAAGTATTACTTTTTAAGGAACAGCATAAGGAACGCATTTTTTAAAGTGACTTCCCTTTTTTAACATGCTTTTTTCTTTTCTTTTAGAAGAAAAAGAAGGACAAGACATACGTGGACAATGGAATTAATTCAGAATTCATTCAAGATGAAAATGTAGATGAGAGGGAAGAGCCAGAATGTGAAATCAGTGTGAGTACAGAATGATTATTATAATGAAAATAAAGTCAGTACGTTTTTAGTAATCGAAAGTAGATACGTTATTTAATTGTTAAACAAAAACAGGCTTATACCTCAAATTTCTATTCTGCAATTCGAAAACCTCTGATATCGATTTTCATCAAATGCGGTCATTCATTAAATTTTTCAAAGAAAGTATTCTGGCGCTGGCCTGGCCCAGACCAGACGGTCTGGTTTTCAGTCTTAACACTGACTAGATGGTCTGACCTGGGCCTTGCAGAAAGGTAACATTTTTTTCTGGCTGAAAAAAAGTCTTGTTTTGATAGTGTAAATTTCTTATTTTCTATAATTTTAGACACCCTGTAATTTTTTCGAAATATGTAAAAAAAAAATTTCTGATCGAACTTAAAACTATTTTGTTCTTGGCTGGTCGTTCAGCGCTTCCAGGCTAGACAATCTAGATAAGGTCAGACCTGGCCCAGACTAGCGTCAGACGTTTTTCTACGCGGGATAATAAAAAAATAAAAATTTTGAACTTTCGAGTAGCTGCAGAAATGGTTAAAGTATTCGAATGTTCGAGTTAGTTTGAACTTGACTCGACTCAACTTGAAAGAAAGCCGGTTCGACATAACGCGAAGTTTCGAGCTGTTTGCACACCCCTAACTGTAACATTATAAATATTACGTATCTATTGTTAATTTCTTGTATCGGTATTAGGGACAGGTTGGAAGTGATAATGTTCACAATTTTCAAAATTTTTATACAAAATTTGTCTGGAAGTTGTCTTTGCTTCGTTCTTTCAATTTCATTTAAACTCCTGGAGTGATTTCAGGTGAATTAAGGTAGCGATGATATTAAAAAGCTGGAATATCGAAATAAAGACATGGAAGAAGAGACGGTGATGCTTAGAAGCGAAATAGAGGAGAAGGATAATATAATAAAGAAGCAGAAGGAAAGAATAATGAAAGAAAGAAAAAGAATTGGAGAATGGGAGAAGCATATTGAGGGTTACAGAAAAATAATTGAAGGTAGCTAACAATAATTTCTTACTAAAAAGAAGGAACTTTTTTTGAAATAATTCATATTCATTCCTATATTCTTATTTCACAGATTTGGAGGAAGCATTAAAAGAAAAAAATTACAATCAACCGTCACCTATAGTGAGTAACAATTTTATTTGTATGTACGTTTGAAAAAAATAAACTTACATACTATCCGGACATACACACAATGATTTAAAATATTAATATAAATTAAAATGTTTGTTTTTACAGGTGATGCTAAATGACACTGTACCCGTTAACAGGGACAAATTGACCTGTTAAAAGTTTCATGTCAAGGCAAGGCATCAGTTCTTGTGGGAGGACTTGCCGAACTGGTTTTTGGAGAAGTTTTAAAAACTCATTCTTTGCATGGGAAGATGAATAATAAATCTGAACATGCTCCCAAGTTGCCACCACTGGACTCACCCGCTTAAATGCAGTTTTCGGTAAGATAATCTTTATTCTCATACATTCATCTCTAAAAAATTTCTCTAAAAATTTTTCGCACGATTTTTATCTACAATTAAAAAAAATATTTTTCAATGTAACTATGAAATTGCAAAGAACATGAAAATGGAAGTCTGCGAACTATTCTGTTTCTAGAAAATTAAAAAAAAATTCTTGTTCTTTACTATTTCTCAAAGTTTAAGTGAGAAATATTTATTATTATGCAGGATGTCCGTTTTAATCAAAGAAAAAATTCCCGGTCATTTCCCGGGTTTTCTCCGATTCGCTAGCATTTTTCACTTTTAAAATTGAATTTTAAAAGTTTTTTAACTCAAAAATGTTGTATTCAAATGCTCAATAATTTACACGTATAAAATGGAAGCTACTAACACTTTTCAACATAATACTTTTAAATGAAATGCAGTCAAACTTCCCAATAAAATTTTTTTAACTTTTATAAATTGTAGAGTTCAAAGATTCAGATTTAGTTCCAAAAATATAAATCCACGTTATCATTTGCAATGCTTTAAATTGAAGAATCCATCATTGAATTCAAAAATTTTCAAAATTATAATATTCTAAGCATGTTCAAATTAGAAACATTAAAAATTGAAAGATTACATTTTTTTATAAACTGAAGACTCATAGAAAACTTCTTAAATTAAAATTAAAATTATTTTTATTTTAAATATTTTAGAAATCCTTAAAATGCTTCAAAATTTTATTTCAAAATATTGAAACATCGACATATTATTTTACACTTTTTCAAATTTTAAATTATTTTTGAAATTTTTCAGATTATTCATTTCTTATTATTATGCAAATCTTTCTAAATCTTTATAAATATTCTCTTAAAATTATTCTTTCAAAGTAAAAAATGATTTTCAATTTTCCTAGGAATCGTAAGGCCATGTGACGAGTGGGTCACGTGATCGGATTCCTACCTTACCGACACTTTTTTATTTCCTAACTTATTTTCACATGAAGAGCCACATCGATTTGAAAATTTGGGATTATAAATAAGAAGCACGAAGAAAGGTTTCACAGGTCCTAAATTTTAAGAATCATGAAAAAAGCAAAAAAAAATTATTTACAAAAAGGACTTTTTTCGTAATTATACAAATTTAGCACCAGAGACACCTTTCTTAGTGCTTCTTATTTGTAATCCCAAATTTTCAACTCGATGTAGCTCTTCATGTGAAAATAATTTAGGAAATAAAAAAAGTGTCGGTAAGGTAGGAATCCGATCACGTGACCCACTCCTCACATGGCCTTAAGGAAATATTTTTTATTCTTCTGAAGCCTTTCGAAATTCTTAAAAAGCTTTTAAATTTTTTGTAAAAAATCTGTCAAAATCTATTTTTTGTCTTAAATTAGGCCGTGGGCTATTTAAACCAAAATTTAGGTACGAGTAGCCAGATTTTGTTGGTACACGTAGAAACTTTGTTTAAATTATTTGAAATCATTTCAAATATTTGATTAATTATGAATTTCTTTTAAATTTCTAAAAATCTCTTTAACTTACTCGCATTTTTTCTGAGAATAATAGGTATAAATGGAATAATTAAAGTTGTGACGTTCCAAGTTAACTTTTTTCGTTTAGCTTTGAAAATGTAATTTATAATTATTCATTCAAAGGAACAGTAAGATATTTCTAAATATTAAGTAATTGTTATTTTTCTTAATTAAAACATTTCATATTAAATGGTTTAAAAATGAAATATGTTAGGGAAAATTTTTAAAGTGAAAAACTGTCGAAGTACGTATTCTAAAATGAATTATATCATAAATGAAAAAAATGATAATTTAAAGATTTCGTTATAATTTTGGTATCTTGAACAACGCAACCTAAATCGAGTGAATACAGTTACGTTTTGGCAGTATAGTCGCTCCCTGGTTAATAGTATTATA
>NC_046665.1:24846054-24847077 GCF_010883055.1 Belonocnema kinseyi | reverse complement strand
ATTTAAAACACGATTTAGACTTTCGCAGATTTAAAAAAAAAGCTTTTTGAGAATTGTACAGTATTTAAAAAGAATAACAAAAATTGTTGTGATTGCTAAGAAAATTGAAAATGATTTTTTATTTTGACATTTAAATTTTAAGTGAGTATTTGAAAACATTTTAAAAATTAAAAAAAAAAAGAATCAGGAAGATTTTAAGAAAATTTTTTTATTTTACAATTTTTTTAATTTTAGGAAAAAATATAATTAACAAAATGTATCAATTTTTAACCCAAAAGTATACTTTTTAACAAATTAAATTAATTTTCTATCAAGTAATAGGTATTTTAACTAATACAATGTACTGGATAAAGTTTCAACCAAAAATTGAATAGTTCAATTTCCAGATAAAAACGATTAATTTTTAATCAATCCTAGAATAGTTACATTTTCAGATAAAAAAATAATTTTTAATCGAAAAAATAAACTTTCAACAAAGTTGTTAAATTTTGAACCAATAAAAGGAATTTTCAACCAAGAAAATTAATGATCTACAAAAAAAGTCAAATTTCAAACAAAATACATGAATTTTCAACGAAATTATTTTATTTTAAAGTCAATAAAACGAATTATCTACAAAAACTTGATTTTTTTCAGCGAGAAATATGAGTTTTCAATCAAAGAGTTAAACTTTCAACCATATAGTTAAATTTTTAACAATAATTAAAAAACCTTGTTGAAAAAAAGTATTTTTTTACAAAGTACTTCAACTTTTAGTGAAATAATCGACTTTTAAGCCCAAGAAGATGTACAGTTCATATTTCAACCAAACAATGCCATCCTTGACCAAAAATGATACATTTTCAACCAAAAAGATTAAATTTCTACCAAACAAGGTCAATTTCCAACAAAATATTTGAACTTTTAACAAAATTATTTAAATTTATAGTCAAAAAGAGTATCATCTACAAAAAAGCTGAATTTTTAACCCAAAAATATGATTTTTCAACAAAAATTTTAATTGGCGACCAAGTAGTTTAACTT
>NC_046665.1:24841076-24845954 GCF_010883055.1 Belonocnema kinseyi | reverse complement strand
TCCAGGGATCTTTCTAAATTCCTTCGTTCGTTTTCAGCCTAATGTTTGGCTATAATAAGGAATAATATCCCTGTCACAGCTCAATTTTTTTTACCGTGTATAGAAATTAGCTGTCTAAATATTAAATTGAATATGGTTGAAGTTTTTTACAATTGATGGATCTGACATTTCAATTACATGTGCATATGGAGTAATATACGAAGATATTTTAAAAATGCATACTCCAGAGAGTTTCTTGGCAGCCCCTGGTATTCTTTAGGCAATTACTCATCCGGTGTAAGTAATGCTCTTATATTTTCCACATTATAATCTACTATAATAAGTATATTCATTATAATTCTATTACCTGGAAAGTGAAGTTTAATTTTCTTTTAATAAATTGCCCTTGTGTTTAATACACTAGTGTGGCTCTTATTTTTCAAAATCCTTTTTTTTACCCCCTAGTTCTGTTCGATTGCCCAAGAATCGACCATCATTTTTAATATTATAAAATTATTGTGTTTTTCTATATGTGTATTTGTATAATAAATAACTGATATTGTGTACTGTTTTGTTAAGGATTCCTCTTTCTGGTTTAAAAATTCAAGTACTTGGTTTCAAGTATAATATTCTTCTAGGCAGTTGGGCAAAAATCCATTTATTCTATTAAAATGGCAACAGGCGAATTTTCTGCCAAATAAACTGATGCACTTTCAACTATTCTACGGAGAATCCCATAATGCTATCTAGTCAGGGTTAAAACAAACAAATATCTGCCATAACTTAGTCTAATTTAAATATTTTAATTGCAAGTTACATATCGTTGGAATCGCAAAAAAATAGATTTCGAATATAATATTTTTAATTTGCTGATTGCAAAACTATAACATTTTTATGTATGGCATTTTATGCCTCATTAGGACAAAGGGGCCCCCGCTGGCAAAGCCTAGCATAGCAATCTCGCTCAGTCAGGGACGTGAGGAGAAGTCGAGTGGAGAGGGTAAGACGAGCAGGTACACCGCGATGAAATGGAAATCGCCCTTCGAGGTTTAGCCTCAGGCCCCGAAAAATGTTAAGCCGGCGCTGGTTATTTAACGTTTTATTGCAACTTTTGTCGGTTTTCCATAAACTGAATTTACTCATTTCCAATGTTCATTTTCGTGTGTTTTTTGGAATTTTGAAAATACTATAACTCTCATAATTTTTAATTTGATGAAAAGTCATCAAATAAATTGTTTGACTTTTTAAATACTATGAATAACCGTACAGAGAATTCTTAAATTTTGAAAAAAATGGTATTAAAAATATTCAAAAGGCGCTCACTTTCTGTATTTTCATCCATAATGGCTGGCGAACGAACTTAACCTTTAGTTTAGGACACTTAAAGAGTGTACTAGAGGCCAATCTAATAAATTTTTTTTTTCAAAATTTATCATGCTGCCAGACATACAGACAGGCATAAATACATACAGACAGACCGACAGATATACACATTCATAACAACCTATTTTTCGGATTCAGGGGGTCTCAAAATGTAGACATTTGACAAAAACTGGGGGGAGGGGGGGTTGTTAAATTTTAAACATGTCTAATACCTTCTCTGATGAGAATGTAAAGAATGTTTGTCTTATCATTTTGTTTCCTATCTTGGATACTTTGACCGCATAATGCAATTTTTGAATTTTAATTAGTTATCGTGCTGTCAACATTTGAATTTTTCGAAAAAATTCAAAAAATTAATATTATAATCTTTTAGGGTTATCGTAAAGTAACATTATTCTTTTCAAGTACTATGAACAACTGTGCACAGAATTTTTTATTCTTGAAAAAATGGGTTCTCTAAAATTTTTTAAATGGGCTCACTTTTAGTATTTTTATCCAAAATGTCTGACTACCGAACTTGACAGTTAGCTTAGGACACTAAAAGAGTGAACCAATAGCCAATCTAATAGATTAATTTTTTTCAAAAGTTATCGTGCTCACAGACAGACAGAGAGACATAAAAACAGACATAACAACAGACAGATAGACACATTCACAAACACCTGTTTTTCGGATTCAGGGGGTCTCAAAACGTGGACCTTGTGACAAAAATTAGGGAGGTAAAATTTTATACAAATCTAATACTTTCTCTGATGAAGATGTAAAAATGATTTATTTGTCTTGAATAATGTTTTGATAGTCCAGTTTTTAGTTAAAATCATAAAAAATAGCATCAAACTAGCAGCAGGTACATTTTTTTTACTGTTAATGACGTTTTTCATAATTAAAGCCAAAACTACGCATCCTATCAAAATGTGGTTAATAACAAATTTGTAGATCTTTTTCAAATGCACAATTTTGTTGTATTTATATTTTACTGTATTCAAGTGTTTTTTGGAATTTTGTAAATGCTATAACTCTGGTAATTTTTGATTTTTGAAAAAGTTATTAGGATAAATAGTTCGTCTGTTTGAATACTATGAATATCCGTACAGAAAATTTTTGAATTTTGAAAAAAGTGGTCTCAACATTTTTCAAAATACGCTCGCTTTTTGAATTTTTATCCAAAATGGCTGGCTAACGAACTTGACCTTTATTTTAGGACACTTAAAGAGTATACTAAAGGCCAATCCAATCTGTCAATTCTTTCGCAAGTTATCGTGCTTACGATCTAAAAATCTACAGACACACAGATGCATACACAAACACACAGCCACACACATTCGCAAAAACCTGCTTTTCGAATTCAGGGGGTCTCAAAACGTGCACAATTGACAAAAACGGGGGGGGGGGGGGGGGGGGGGGGGGGGTCAAATTTTACACAAATCTAATACCGTCTCTTGATGAGAATGTTATAATAGAAATAGTATATTGCGCAATTGTGGCCTCACCCTGACTTGCGCATACACTTTTTCATAAAAAATGTATCGAAAATTTGACTTGAGATGCCTGAAACTTCTTTGCGTCTCATCAAAGTAATTATTCTTTGTGAATACGTAGACAGTGACAGATATAGGTTAGAATGACGCGATTCTCGAAACGAGGTTCGATAAGAGGGAGAATGGCTGCAGACAACTGCAGATAAAGTAGAATGTATATACTTTCGATACCGATTACGGCGTAAAGTTACTTTCGCAGTCGCCTGTTTCTACTTTCTAGTCTTGGGTTGAAAACACAACTTTCGACCCGCTACTGGGGCATCGAAAGTCAAATTTTCGATACGTGTGGTATGAAAAATATATTGTTAGGAATGACGTAGGGTTGTTGAAAAAACGAATGCAAAAATGAATGTTTCTGAAGCCTCTCTACATTTATTTTATTTAAAACTACTAAAGGTCATTGTAATATTTGAAAATAATAATAACGGCTAATTGGCTGAGCTGATCTTAATAGTGCGTCGTGAAGATTATGCTTCTAAAAGGTTCACTTAATAATAATTAATTACAAAAGTTTATCAATTGTACATCAAAAATTTTCTCAATAAAATGATGTGAATAATTTTAAAGATTTTTCATAACTTTTACGAGTAGGTTAAAATGGGTTTGGTAAGTAATAAATTTTCACTGACAATCAATGAAATTGCATTACATTTCCAATTATAAATTGGCCAATGATTTTAAATCATGATAATTTAAATATGGTGTAGACTTAAGCCAATTTTGTATTACAAAATAAAAATAAGTGAACCTTTACAAGTAAGAAGAAAAATGAATAAATATTGATATCATTTCTGTTTGCTTTACCGACGTATTCTGTAAATCGCTAACTTACCAACCCAATTTTGCAAGCGGTTGGCTTGTGAATGGGCCTTGATGCTGTTCTTTTTAAGTGCGCTCTAAACGAACCCATTTGGGTCTCTACAGGTATCTATTAGAGCTCAAGTTCCAAATGACACCAACTTTCATTTGAGCCGCAACATGAGTGAACCCCTAGTTTTTTCTGTGATAAACTTATTGTTTGGACATTTTGAGCTGGAGTTTTTGTGATTTCAGCTATTGGCAAGACCTCTTTCGCATCGAAAATACAATTTAAAAAAGAAATTAACTTGAAAAATCAGGTTTCTTTTTTTAAATTGAAAAATAGGGTGGGAAGGGGTAGTTTTATTCGAAATTTTCGGACCAGATTTTGATAGAGCACACTTGAAAATACCCGCCATCAAATTTTCAGATCTTTTCCCGCATAACATTTATTTGAAACAGAAATTACGTTCAGAAGAAACGCGATATCGAATTTAAAACTCTTGGAATAATATATGAAGCAAGTTCAAATGTTTGTCAGGTCCTAAATTTTTGCAATTTTAAGAACAGAAATTTGTTCTAATCATTTTTTCCTTCAATTTGTCAGCTCTATTCATTACATTTTCAGCCAGCATCTGATGGACCAGACAATGTTTCACGAGTTTTTAATGCAAAGAAATATCAATTAATAAAACTGATAGTAAAACAACAATTCTTCGGCGAAGTACAAGAATACGTTTATGTTTTTGAGTATCAAAAACGTGGATTACATCATCCCAGGAAAAAAGAACCAATAGAAAACGAGTCGGTTTGAATTGCAAATTGCCAGGTTTCCCTTGAAAATTTAACAATTTCGTTGAAAATTCGTTTTTTTTCGTTGTTCAATTCAATTTTTTATCACAGCTTTTATCTGGAAATTGAACTATTCCATTTTTGGTTAAACTGTATCCTGTAAATCGTATTAGTTAAAACACCAATTATTTGTTAGAAAATTAATTTATTTCTTTTCGATTATGACTTGAAATATTATTTCAGGCTAAATTTTTTTATTTTTAACCCATTCAATTTGAAATTTTTTAATTAAAAACAGAAAATTTCGTTAATTATCAGCAATATTTGACCATTCATTTAAAACAATCCATTACAAACAACTGTTAAAAACTACAAATTTGAACAGAAT
>NC_046665.1:24838023-24840976 GCF_010883055.1 Belonocnema kinseyi | reverse complement strand
TTTATGATTCAGTAATAATAATTTACATTTGTTTCGATTGTAGGCGATAACTATATTGAAATATCAAGAAACGCGATAAAAACAACAAACTTGACCTTCAAAGCATTACACGGATTTCAGGGAAATTCATTTTCGCGATACCAGACGAAAAATTGGCTACTGTACGTTAATATATTTCTATAACAACTAAATTTTTTTCTAATCTGAAGATAGTACAATTATACATAATCTGTCGAAAATAATAAAATTTCCAACTTAGCAATTTTGCCCAAATTCCTGATTTACGAGAACCATTTACATAAAGTAACTAAATGTGTAACTCTTCTAACTAAACGTTTTACCTAATCCAAGCGTACACTTTCTTTGAGTTTAATATATTCTCTATTCACTCGTTCGCCTCAAGAATTTTTTTTCCATGTATATAATATATAAAATATATTAATTAATCGCTTATTTATCCTAGATTGATTAAAAGACCTCGGAGAATGTTTCTCTCAATAACACAGAATGGAAACTGGCAATACTTCTACTTCCAAGATGCCGACTCCCTCAGGCATTCAGATTTTATGATAAAGCGATTAAGGCCATGTGTGGTTCGAAGTTGTCTACTCGCTGCGCTAGTGCTGCATTGACACAGCTGATACCAGACTGATACGTATGTCAGACGAAATGTGTTTATTTGCATTTCAAGTGCAAAAATTAGTTTTTGCATTATTTGTGCATAATGTTCGTGAGCGTATTTTGTTGTCTTGCCCCATTTTGATCAATATAAACCTCAAAACTAGCCCATTGACAACATTGCAAATTGCTTACAGGGTTTGACGACAACACGGTCGATATTTCTCCAAAAAAGTAATTAAAAAAAAATTTTTTCACTATCGTAATTATTTAGGACCAGAGACACATTTTTGCATGCCTTATATATTAATCGTGCCAAATTTTTAACACGTTATCTCATTCCGTGTGGACATAAGTTGGGAAAGAAAACTTCCACTGGTATTTTCTTTACAACAATTTTTTCTTAAAATTTCCACCAGAACAAAGCAGAGACATGGAACTCATTACCTCCTCTTTTACTTCCCAAAATCTCATAGCGATACCTCATTTCGTTTAGACGTAAGTTGGGAAAGAAAAATTGAAGACTAGGTTTGGTCACGTGACCCTCTCATCACATGACCTTAATTAATAATATTTTATTGTCAGTCTCAATGAAGCTATTTAGAAATCAAAACTAATTGTATTTTATTTCAATATTATGTACTAATGAATTTACAAGTGTTAGACAATCAGACGAATAGTTAAATCTACTATGAAGAAATTGGAGGAAAATTGGACATAATTGATAGAAATTAGCTGTCAAAATATTAAATTGAATATGGTTGAAGTTTTTTGCAATTGATGGATCTGACATTTCAATTACATGTGCATGTGGAGTAATATACGAAGATATTTTAAAAATGCATACTCCAGAGTGTTTCTTGGCAGCCCCTGGTATTCTTTAGGCAATTACTCATCCGGTGGAACTAATGCTCTTATATTTTACACATTATAATCTACTATAATAAGTATATTCATTTTAATTCTATTCCCTGGAAAGTGAAGTTTAATTTCCTTTTAATGAATTGCCCTTGTGTTTAATACACTAGTGTGGCCCTTATTGTTCAAAATCCTTTTTTTTACCCCCTAGTTCTGTTCGATTGCCCAAGAATCGACCATCATTTTTAATATTATAAAATTATTGTGCATTTCTATATGTGTATGTGTATAATAAATAACTTATATTGTGTACTGTTTTGTTAAGGATTCATCTTTCTGGTTTAAAAATTCAAGTATTTCTTTTCAAGTATGTATAATATTCTTCTAGACAGTTGGGTAAAAATTCAAATATTCTATTAACATGGCAACAGGCGAATTTTCTACCAAATAAACTGATGCATTTTCAACTATTCTATGGAGAATTCCATTATGCTATCTAGTCAGGGTCAAAACAAACAAATATATGCCATAACTTAGTCTACTTTCAATATTTTAATTGCAAGTTACATATCATTGGAATCGCAAAAAAACATAGATTCCGAATATAATATTTTTAATTTGCTGATTGCAAAACTATACAATTTTTATGTATGGCATTTTATGCCTCATTAGGATGAAGGGGCCCTCCGCTGGCAAAGTCCGGCATAGCAATCACGCTCAGTCAGGGACGTGAGGAGAAGTTGAGTGGAGAAGGTAAGACGAGCAGGTACACCGCGATGAAATGGATACTGCCCACCTCGAAGGGGCCCTCTTAAGGGCAGAGAAAATCCCAATTTTGCTGTAAACTATATTAATTTTCTGGGGTCAGGGGCCCCTCGGCCCCCTGGGGCCTGGGGTACTAATCCGACCGTGCGTCTTGGTAAATCTGGCGCTGTGAATGACAAAATTTTTTAAAAAGAATGCATATTTTTGTGAGCGGGACAATGAAATTTCGTCTCTTTTAATACTAATGCAAGTTACGAATTATAATAGTATACATTCAGATTCTGAAAGAGCACACTTGACAATACCCGCCAATACATTTTCAGGTCTTTTCCAGCATAATTAACAAAGTTGTCCGATCTTAAAGTTGACGGATACTTTTCTATGTATAGGAAAAGGACAACTGCGCATCCGCGTACGAAAATTTAAGATCTTTCTGTATAATGCAGCGAGAGCTTCGGCCGATGCGAACCGTAAAACAAAACCAACGGCTGATCATAAGACCAAAAGACGAATGCATCAACTTGCCATAAAGATAGGCTGGGCAAGACAGTACGCGTCCCGCATTCAATGTGTGATTGACTACATCACATCTGGCAGAAATTTTTCCACGAAGGTTCGAAAGTTCGCGCGCTAACTCCGGACCCGTTATCACACACTTAACAAGTCAAAGCTGCTGACCATCAGGCAGCATATTGTTGAGAGAATACGGATA
>NC_046665.1:24833704-24837923 GCF_010883055.1 Belonocnema kinseyi | reverse complement strand
ATAATAAATATTTGTAGCTGCTACATCTTTTATTAAAAAATTGGTCATTTTACAATTAAAATTTACTGTCTATGAATAATATTATTTTGTTGTTTTGAAAAAAGGCAGTAGAAATTCGACTTCGACTACATGAAACTATACCTTTGAAGACATTAAAAGTTTTAATTCATAAACATATTGAGTTGAAATTTATAATAATAATTTTTTTTAATAAATATAATCGCATAGAATTCTCACATCTAGAATTAGCGATTTTTATATAATATTTTATAGAAATTTATGTATGTTACAATTTATGTAAATTATGTCCCGATTTTATAAATTGAGAACCCCATAATTTCAAAATTGAAAAAATGTATTTTTGAATTTTACTCGAGTGGTTGATCAGAATATATAAATATTTTCCTTACATTTCTCAATTTAAGCTAAACGGTCAGAAATTATTAGAAAGTTTCAAAAAAATTTATCTCTTAATTGTTAGTTTGCAACAAAATAATCTATAAATGAATTATTTATTGTCGCAGGCACATTCTCATCGTGCGCTGTGCCCGTGGCTGGCAAGTTTGAGCGCGCCTAGGGCGCGTGTCTGTTGATTCCCGCGATTCGCGCTCAGATCATTATTCTTTGCATTTAGAATGCTTGAATGAAAGTTTATCAAAAAGATCTCTTTAGATCGCAGTATTTATATGCGTGTTCATATTCTGAATTTTTTACTTAAATAAGTATAGCTAAAGATTAGGTTTCTCAAAACTCTGTAGGATTTGAGGTACACAGTATTATCGCGATACTCGCGCTGTGGACTTTTTTTTTGACAGACAGTTGTAAATTTATGTCTTCTGAACCAACTTAAAATACATTTTAAAAATACAATCCTTGTTTTAAACATTTTTCTCTATCTTGCGTTGTTATGCTAATAATAGGATTTTGGTTTTCATATTATTTTGTATAGATAAAGCAAAATATCCTACAAGTCTTCATTTAGATTTTTTACGTATCTCGCGTCTTTTCGCGTAATATTGTAATTTTCGATTTTCTGCATATATTACTTACGATCAAACAAAATTACGAGTCCTATTGAAAAGTGGTTAAAAAAAATTTTGTAGGATTTTTCAAAACCTATCATTTCTCTTTGAGACTTTTTGTCGTATTTTGCGTCATTTGGTTCAAAATTTGAATGCTGTGGTGTCAAATTTCGGGCAATTCTAATACTTTCTCTATGATAAATAATAAGAATGTAATATATCACGTTTTTGGGTGAATAACGTTTTTCTATCAATTTGTTTTTGTACCTTTTGTTGTTTTTCCACAAATTTTTCATTTTTATTATTAATGCTATTCTTATGATTAAAACCAAAACTACGTGTCCTGTCAAAAAGTAATTCATTTCTTTTTCGTAATTTGTATAATTTTTCCACAAAGTTATTTTTTATAGATTTTCCATGTTATTTTTCGCGAATAAAACAAAAGGTACGCATCCTATCAAGAAGTGATTGTTAGCGAACTTATAGATCTTTTTTGAGATCCCAATTTTTGTTAATTCATCTTCTTTCGTATCCTGCATGGTTTGACCAGAAAATAGGATTTTTCATTTCTCATGATTTTTTGTGAAATAAAAATGAGAATTTTCGATTTTATAGGAAAATCCAAAAAGTTTGTATGATAATCTTGTAGAGCTTTTAAATAGCAATGTTTTTCTGTACTTTTTTTTCATATCGTACGTTGTTTGGCTTAAAATTTAGATTTTCTATTGATATTAAAAATTTAGAAAATGCTAAAACTCTGAGAATTTTTTTTGTGTAAAAAAAAGTCATCAGTATAAATTGTTTGGATTTCTGAGAACTATTAATAGCCGAAAATAAAAATTTTAAGTATAAAAAAAATAGTCCCAAAATTTTTTCAAATGCTCTAACTTTTTGAATTTTTATCCAAAATGGCTGTTTAACGAACTCGTCCTTTCTTTTCGTACTTTTCGGACCTTTCTTTTCTCATACTTTCTTAATAATAAATTATGAGAATGAGAAAAATGAGAGGCCCTTTCATTTTTTTTATTAATTTCAGTTTGTCAATCATTTGAATTCTTTAAAGTAAAACGCTGTTACTTTCCTCTGCATTACTGATATTTTATCCAATATAAATAAAATTGAAAATAAAGTTTCTTAAGTATATTCTCAATATACTTGTTATCTGTCATTCTTTTAATTGTTTTAATTTCGTTTTCTGAGTCTTGTCGATTTTTCGTTGTGTATTTTTATGCTAAACAAATTTTAAACTATACATTATAAGGATAATTTCATTAAATACAAAAATCGAAACTTTGAGGGGCCGTCAGTAAACTGCATTACCGATTGCATGGGGGGGGGGGGGTTAAGCTAAAAACTGTGGTTCGAACAGGGGTTGGGGATCAGTTTAAGAAACCTCATTTTCTCGTTTTTTTTCGCTTAAATTGTTGAAAATTCGTCTTTTTGGTAAGAAAATTAATCTTCTTTGTTGCAAATTCATTATATATTTCGACTTTAAATCTTAGGAATTCAAAGGTTTTCATATTGTATTCAAATCAATTGAAAGTGAGTTCCAAATAATAACTGATCCGAGGGGTTTTATTTAGCTGTAAGGCATAGCGTAAGTTACAAGTTTGAGATAATAAATAACCTTTGATAACCCTGTGATCCTCTTCGTGACTTTCTTACCTAAAAATCAGCTGATGTGTACAATTTGAAAATTATTTTGAAACTAGTTATGAAAAAAATAAATCACGATTTTTAAACATTTAAAAACATTACTTTTTTCTCTAAAAATTGCAACTTGTCTATTCTTGATTAAAAATTAATCCTTTATAAGTTGAAAATGGAAATATTTGGTAGAAAATTCATGGAATTTGTTGAAAATTCGTCTTTTTCGTAAGAAAATTAATCTTCTTTGTTGCTAATTCATTATATATTTCGAATTTAAATCTTAGGAATTCGAAGGTTTTCATATTGTATTCAAATCAATTGATAGTGAGTTCTAAATAATAACTAATCCGAAGGGTTTTATTTAGCTGTAAGGCATAGCGCAAGTTACAAGTTTGAGATAATAAATAACCTGTGATAACCCTGTGATCCTCTTCGTGACTTTCTTACCTAAAAACCAGCTGATGTGTACAATTTGAAAATTATTTCGAAACTATTTATGAAAAAAATAAATCACGATTTTTAAACACTTAAAACCCCTGATTGGATAGTTTTTCTTTGTTATTGCAATTTAAAAAAAAATTTACTTGAGGAAATAAATAAAATCAAAAATGTTTTCAATCGTTCGTGGAAATTTTTTTACAAGTACGAAAAAGTATAACTATTTTTACGGGCAAACACCAATGAATATAATCATTTTTTAAATACTGAGAAATTCAGGTGGTCGTTTTAATCAAGGAAACAAATTTTCGGTCATTTCCCGGTTCGCAAAAATTATTGAATTATTTTAATTCTTTGGAATTCTTTCCTTTTCCGTTTTTTTTTGTAATAACCTAAGTTGCTGAGATGCACAGAGATGTATAAATATTACTTCATTTATACCTTAATTATGCGAGAAAAAAAAATATTTTAGGATTTCAAAATACACGTAGAAGAAATGTATTCAGTGAAGTATTCGAACCTTTAATTCGCTATTTTTGTAAAAATTACATTTTTTAAAATAATTTTTTAATTGTCGCTACAATTCTAAAATATGACAAGAATTTTTTAAAAATTATTTATATAGTATCTCGAAAATTTCTCTTTTAAAAGAAACCAGACAAGAAATTAAGTTAATGAAACTTTATTAAATTTTTAAATTTAATTACTAGGCAGTCTGATAAGTACCTGAAAATTCTAAGAGATGGCATTAGTATTCACTAATTTGAACCATTTTCGTCGAGATTGGTCCTTCAAATGACGCCTGTCAAAACTTCAGCCATTTACGTTTACGCATTTACAAGTTACAGCACTGAGAAGCGACTAACCTCCGAGTTTTTATTAAATATGGAAAAATCTGAGTTTCGAGTTTCGATCAAACACTACTATCTTCGCAAGAAAACGATATCCAAGACCAAGGCGAAGCTGGATAAGTATTACCCGGATTCTGCACCGTCGATTGGAACGAATCATAAGTGGTTTACCGAGTTTCGTTGTGGCCGTACGAGCACAGTTGATGCTGAACGATCTGGGCGCCCAAAAGAGGTAACTACACCAGAAAATGTCGAAAA
>NC_046665.1:24827942-24833604 GCF_010883055.1 Belonocnema kinseyi | reverse complement strand
ATAATTCAAAATTCTGAATATAAAATTTGTATTTTATATTTTTAAATATTTACCGACTTGTATCCGCTATTTGATGGACTTGTTCGACGGGCGAAGATTGCAGAGGCAAAGTAGTTGGTGGGCGCGATTTTCGGGTTGAGAGCAAAGATATTATAAACTTAGATGCGGTGCGGGGCATCAGAGTGGGGAATTATATATATAGGACATCACATTTTTTGCCCTATCCAGGTGCTGCCCTCACCTTACTATGAACTCGAATTCTGGTTTTCTCATTCTTCGACAAATATGACGATAAAGCAGTAGAAAGATGTTTTGAGGTCAGAAATGTTGACATGTATCGCTACATATAAATACGGAACCTACCGAATAAATAATAAATTAAATGTGGATAGCGTAACGTCTAGATGCACCAAAAATGCATATTTGGAATAAATAATGGAGAAAATTATATGATCTGATGGTAAGAAATAAACTGAATTTTCAGAGTAATACTCTGAAAAAGTTAATTATGTTTATACTTAATACAATTTTAATTATTATGATTCCTAATATTTTCATGTTTCTACTAATGACAAATATGTCTTTTTACATCATAATGTTTTGTACTTTGAAGTTTAATTATAATTACTATACTGAACCGAAACTTGAGTACATTTAATAATATACAGAATTTTTTGGAATTCTGAAATTTGAGATAGGTTTTTTGTACATAGTCTTTTTTTTAAAGTAGAAAAAAGTCCTCGAAAAGCGATTTTTTAATTTAAAAAAAGAAACGTTAAGATAAATTAGTGCTTAAAAAATTTTTCTTTGATAAATATATATTTTTCAATTAAAATAATCAAATATGTACACAAAGGAAAAGCTTTTGTAATGTTTAAAGTTTAAAAAAATTATTCTTTAAATGCAAAATTACTTCAATTGAAAACATTTATATATTTCTGGATATAAAATTTTTGTTGAAAGTCCTCATAGTAACTTTTTTTAATTGCTGAGAATGTTCTCCAAAATCGAATGGTTAATTAACAAAACAATAAAACTTCGAGATAAATTAATGCTGATCTAAAATCTGCAAAATTTGTTTGGGAAATGTTATTAGGCTCGAAGAAAATTAAGGGAGAAACTTTTTCCGTTCAGGCGCATGTGCTATTACATTAATTTGTTTATGCAATTTTTATAAAATTATTTCTATTTTTAATTCAAACAATAATTTATAAAAACTTTCAATATTAAACGAAAATTTCTTTGATAAAAATACTTTATTATCGTATTTTTAATAAATAAATCAGATTTATTAAGAATTAATTTGTTAAATTCTACAATTGTATAATTAAGGAATATTCCAGTTATGATATTTTATAATTATGAAATCTTATTATTCGGGAATTTTTAAATTCGGTAATATTATAAATGCTTCAGAAATATTCTTATTCGGGTATTTTATTTTTTAATTTTATAATACCGGAATTACACAGTGTCAAGAATGTAATTTTTGGGGTTTTTTAGTCGTCCCTAGAAATACAAAAAAAACACAGTTTTATACAATTCGGCATTATACAGCAAATGCCAAATTTTGAAAATTTGCTGTAATTTTAATTTCGACTCCTGGATCTTGTCGATTTTCTTACTGTATTTATTAAAACAAAATTGATTATTAACCAATTTTTTTAATCACAAGTTCTTATTTATCTTATCTCATCAAATACCAAAACTTAAACATTAAAGATTCATTGTATATTAATTTAACACTGGAGAACGTTCAATATTTCGGAGTCAATTTTCACATTTTTCAAGCTTAATATATGATTTCAATTAGAAATTTGTTAGTTTTATCATAAAAGAAAATATAAATATATGTTGCTTAACTTTAAACAATAACTGTAAAACAATTATTTTTAAGTCTTCAATTCAACAACTTGAATTTTAACGTTAGAATTTATATTTAAAAAATGCTGGCTTATGGTTTAAATTTTAAAGATTTTCGTTACAAGGTATAGGTTATCTCGAAAAGATTAAATTCTTGGATTCGATATTAATAACACGCGAAAAAGTTCAATGTTAAGTTCAAAGTGTAAAAATTCCGTTTTCTATTTTTATTGCAAGACAGCGAGTCATTTTCGGCATTTAGGTTGAGGTATACAATTATTTTTGGTTGAAACAGGGTGACCGTTTTAATCGCAGAAAAAAATTTCTCCATTCGAAGTAATAACAACTAAGCTGCAAATCGTGTTAAGGGATTCTAAGCCAGAAATATTAAAAATTAAACGATTACATTTTTGTTACAAATCATAACACTTCTTAAATTAAAAGTTAAATTATTTTCATTTGAAATAGTTTATAAATCCTGAAAAATATTGTTCTTAATCTTGCAGAATATAAATAATTCCTTAAAATATTTCAGATTCGTTTTTGATCATTTTTAAACCTTTTATTTTTCAACTTACTCGAGTTTTTTCCTAGGAATAATAGATGTTTCAAATTTCTGATACTTCAAAGTTTAGGAATTTTACTTCTAAATGACTTTTTTTGTAATATAAAAATGTGAATTATAACATTAAAAGTTTAGTTTTTTGTTTAGTTTTGAATATTTGATTTCTAGTTAGGAATCTGAATTGAACATTGAAATATTTCTAAATGTTAGGCAATTGTTCTTTTTCTTTAGACATTTTCATATTTGAGACTAAAACAATATTTTACCTACTGTAAACGGAATGATATAATAGGAAAAAAAACAATTTAAGCAATTGTTTGAAAAAATAATTTTTGCCCAATAACCGGAAAATAACCGGAAAATGCGGTTGCGTTTGAAGTTTAACTTTGAATCCTGAAGAGAAATTGTAATTTCGTGCTTATACAATTTAAAATGAAATTTTTTTTCAATTTATAATAACTTTGTTATTGCATTTATATTTTGACACAATCTAAATTAAATTTTGTCATTTGGGCAATCTTTGTTGATATAACACCGAAATATTGACAAATATATTTTTTTATGGATGAAAAAATGAAGAAATAACCAAGGGCAAAATAAATAAAACAAGCATCATGCATTAAAGGGATTGCGAGGTTGCTTATTTATCTTCATTCCCTCCTTATTTTTTTGGACGTAAAATTTTACACAAATGTAATACCTTTTCTGACGAGAATTTAAAAAATATCTGTACTCTTAGTACTGCCGTGATTTGAAATGTTGAAGATTTGGAATTTCAAATTATTTGGTTTTTAAGATTTATATTTTAAATGTATAATATGGAACTTTTTTCGAATAGTTCAATTTTGAAGACTTACAATGGAAAATTCTTGAATTTTAACGATCTGCAATTTAAAACTCTTCAATTTAGAATATTTATAATCAGAAACTCTTGCATTTAGAAAGATGTCTAAATAAACAAAATAAAAATAATAAATAAATTTAAATTGATTAATTTAAATGTAACAAATTTTTAATTAAAATTAATCAAATAACAAAATAAAATAAAAATTCATATAAATTGTCATGATTTTGAAGATTAAAAGTCAAGAATTCTAAATTCTTAATCTTCCTAATTCATGAAATTTGACATGCATATCATGAAAATTAATGAATTTTCAATTTGTAAACATAAAACTTTTGTAATTTTTATTTATAAATTTTTTAATTTATATTTAAATCGTTCTCTTAGACAAATAAATTTACCCATGTTTCTTTATTTAAAAATATGTATTTTTATCCTTTGCTCTGAGGGTTCAAAGTTTTTTGATTTAAAGTAGAGATGTCCTAACACCAAAAACAGGTTTGACCCACATAGCAGTTGTAGATTTATTAACTTATTATTACTCTGCCATTCAACTCATTGTCAGTGACCGGAACGTCATAATTAAGAAATTTTAAAATACATGCGGGAAATTCATTAGTCGAATAGATTAAAATATCTGTAGAAATTGCAAACTTTACAAATATAAAAATACATACTCAATAATATTAAAGAACTGTGTATCGATATTGCACTAAAAGTTTTATCTGTTTTAATAAAAATATAATATTGTGAAGTAAATAAATTGTAACTTATAAAAGAATATAAAAAGATGAGAAATAACAAAGATATCTTTGGAAATAATCAAATAACTTTAGAAATATTACAAAATATATGAAACAGCATTATAAATTATACATTTAATTTTCTCTCTGGTATCTATTAAAATAACCATGTTTTACAAAGCGTGGATATTTAACGTTTTTTATGAAACGTAAAAAAGCTTTAACTGGCAATTTACTTTTAATTTAAATGGTTCTTGTCCAAGCTAAGTTACCATCAGTGTGCCTCGAAGGTGTGCCGAGAGTAAGGACCCCATAAGGAAGGACGCGCCACCTAGGCTGCTTATTACCTATTGGCTAGCGACAAGCAGTTGCCACTTCCGCTCTACAGTGTGAACATAGTAATTCGGACACCTACGTTTTGAGTATACACGATATAGTATACAGATCTCAGTCTGCTGTGGTCAGCTGTTTTAAGTTATTAAGTCACATCTTGTGTCACATCTTATATCTTACTTCATGTATTAATTAATTTTTTTACACGTGATTTTTACACATTTAATGGATTGTTAGAATCAATCTGTTTCCGGCGTCACTTTGAGTTACCTTCAATTCTACACCGCTAGATTGTAAACGTGTAATTTTGCCAACAGACTTACTAAGCAAAAGTAATGAATTTTGAACGCTTTCAATTTTTGTTTCCATGATTTGAAGTATAAATACAAGATAAAATTATTGACAGCACCAAACTGTTTGGAACTTGAAGGCAAAAATACTATAATGCAATTTTTTCGAAAGAAAGAATTATTGACAGCAAATTATTCTTTTTTTTTCAAAGTTGCTGTCAAAATTACTTGCAATTGGAAAAATGAAAAGCAGGTAATTTTGACAGCAAATTCAGAGAGTTGCATCAAACATAAAATTATTAACTTCGCCAATTTTTTGTAATGTCAGGAAGATATTTTTGAATATGAAACTCTTTTTTATTCCATAAGTAATAATTTTGTAAGTATATTTAGTGCATTAAGCAGAGCTGAAGTTTTCATGAACATAATCATCTTCATTTATGTTTACAATATTTTCGTCATCAGTAAGCTTTGTCAAAACTTTCTCCGAGAAAAATTCGCGCAATCGCGAGATCTGCTTCAGAGGTATGACGATGATGGCGCTGGCGTTTAAGCATTCACACAAAGTGTCCAAGGACAGCGTGGCAACCTTGTAGGATGCCGCCGTTTTAAGTTCTAATTCACCGAGGTTGGCGTGATTTTTAAAATTACACAAACGCAGATCCGTACAAGCTCAACCCACATACCTGGGAGTATTTTACTTTATTTTAAGAAACTAGAAAAAAAAAGTAATAATTGAGCATTTCTCCTTTTGATGACGATAGGTAATTATTAGAGATCCTCAAGGGAGAGTTAAGACACGGAATACTTCAAATCTGATTGGCTCCGCTGCACCGGAACTAGTTAAACTTTTATGAGTTTTGATTGGCATGAGTTTGGCGCTATTTTCAAATCACAATTTTATTTTTAAGAGGATTTAATACTGCCCGAAACAAAGAAAAAGGGATGCGAAACTAAAGACATAAAAAACGGCGTGCTGAAAGGCGGATTCGAAATATGGTCAGGAGTAGACTGTGAATCACAT
>NC_046665.1:24814020-24827842 GCF_010883055.1 Belonocnema kinseyi | reverse complement strand
ATCAATCTGAAAAATCTCTATTCCTTCCACACACTACTCCTTTCCCCTGCCGAGTGAGTCACGCCTACCCCGAAAGGGAAATGGCTTAATGGTGTAATAATACAGAATAGAGACAACACTCAAACAAGAACCTTATAAATTATTGGGGAGGTTATTTATTAAGGTTAGAGAGAAATAATATTCACTTTAAAACACATATACTGCAAAAATTTCATAAACAAAAGAATTATTAAAAAATAAAGCTGTTCAAACTTTTTACGCCCCGTGAACATATCAAAGTTCCGGTAGAGCGCCGACTATTGGCGGGGGAAACGTGTCTCAACTTTCCCTAAAAGATCTCTAGTACCTATGACTGTTGCATGCCCGCGATTTTCAAAGTGTAAAGATGTATTTTTACATTCTTATCTAAATGAGAAGGCATTGGTTTGATGCTAAAATCGATTTTTGCACATTTCATCAAATCTCGATGTATTCGGATTCACTGATTGAGAAAAAATGGATTTTACATCAGTTTCTGCCTACCGTTGTCGTCGCTTTCATCGTCCGTAAACACGATTACTTTCAAAGGAATTGTGCGATTGGAATGACCTTTGGTACATTGTTTTAAGGCCTGTAAAGGAGGGAAGATTCCGTGAACCAGTCAATTTGGATATCAATTCTAAATGATAGATCATTTTAAACATTTTTGGGATCATTTTTCTCAAGATTTAAAAATTATATGTACATCTGTTCGTATTAGTCAGAAAGTTCAACAATTTGACCTAATGATTTTTTTCAATAAAAACAAAATCATCAGAGTCATATAATTTACAAAACTCAAAAATGAGACGAACATGACAATGTTAACCTAAAAAAGCACGATATGGAGAAAAGTCAAGAAAAGAAAAACTTTGCTTCCTAAAAGCCCTACAATATTGTGATAGAAACTTTTTTAATTTTGTCGAAAAATCAAACATTCAAATTTTTGACCAAATAACGCAAGATACGACAAACAATTATGATATGAAAACTGTTGCTTTAAGAAGGCCTATAAACTATCCTCTAAACCTTTTTTGGGTAGGAGGAATACTTTTTTTATATATGAAGAAATGTATTGGAATATTTTTACTCTTATTTTTGAGCCAAATAAATCGAAGTAAGAAAAAAGTCAAAACAGTAGAATTTGTGCTCTAAAAAGTCAAATAAAACTGCCGTCAAAACTTTTTTTGAAGGTCCAATTGTAAATCAACAATATAAGTTTTTAATCGTCCTTTTAACTATTTATTTGTATATATTATGCAGTGAGCGCCGAAAATCGATAGCGAATATTATGCTGATCCCTAGTTGAAGAATCGGAAAGAACCAGAAAGAAAGTACCTTTCCGATCCTTTCCGATTTATATGTGAACTTTGCTTCCGTTTCTTTCCGAACACTTTTTCTTTTCGAAGCTTCCCGATGCCTTTCCGAACTTTTGCGAAGTGTCCAACTCGATTTACTTCTTTCTGAACCTTTCCTAATTGTTTTCGAATAAATGACGCAGTGTCCTAATCCCGTGCAGAAATTTTACTGGGGCGCCGTTCGGGCCCCGATCGGGAAAAATGTGGCCCCGTTATGGTATTCTGTCTAGCGCCAGACCGTAAATAAGGCCTTTCCGATTCTTTCCTTTTTTTCCAGCAAGGATAATGTGTTCCGTAAGTCCAGTACAGCCTTAAGTGAATAAATCTTTTTTTTATTAGAAATCAAAAACATATTCAGTGGTTTGAACATGAAGAACATACTCGCATACTCGTACCGAACGTAAAGCGTAAAATAGATCTGCTATATCATCAGATTGTACCTTACCGACAGTAGATCAACCCTCCAAACCATGAAGGCATAAAATCTAAACAATATCGATCAAGTTAAGAATCTTCAATAACAGAAAATGCTTAACGTCTTAATAAGACTGGTTGGAAAATAATATTTTTAACTTAAAATTATTTCTTGAAAAAAGATCCTACTCCATCTTCACTCCATTGGGAATCGAACCACAAAACTTCTTATCTAAAATCTGTAATTTTTTATCAAATTTAGGGATCCGCCATATTGTAAATGAAACATTTTTTTCGTCAGATCATTTTTTTGGTCATTCAAACAAAATATGGGGGGGGGGGGAGACAAAAAAATAATAATAAAATAACGACCACCTTATTCCGTGCAGAAATCGACATATATTTTCCCGATTACCGATCTGGCTCTGGTAGATTGAATATGTATGGACCAAGATTGAGATGATTCCATAGCCCAGACCCGGGCCAGACCGGCTCAGGTATTACAACGTCACCTAATTCCAGTTTAGGGAAATTGCCTTGCTATCAATTACAGTGTTTTATTTTTGATAAAATTCCTGGTTATTATCTAAGTTGAGTTTATAATACAATTAACAATATGCCAAACCCTAATACTACTCCACGAGTTTGAAAGCATCCTATTTTAGCGGCAATTTAAAAAATTGTGTAGATTTTAGTTTATGTGATTGATTATATATATTGTACATTATGTAGCTAGTAATGCAGATGATGAAAATAAATAAATAAAATGAAACCCGAAATGCAAGTCCCAGAGTTTTTAGAGGGTCGAGATATTGATGAAATCGAGAATGGTGATAAACTGATGGATAATAAGAATTTAATTTCTACACATGAGGATTCAGATGCTAGTTAGGTTTCAAACGTCAACGTAGATTTCAGTAATAATTTCTTTTAAGCTCTAACCTGACAATTATTTCTTTTTATTTTATGATTATTAGTAGAACCGAATTTATTTTTTGCCTATGAGGAAGCAAAGTATTAATGAAATAAGCAAAAATAATTTGCAGTATATTTATCATAGATTAATTAGGGGGGTTTAAATGATCTTCTTACCTCAAAATTTGATTTCCTCATTTTAATAGTATTTATTTCAGAAATAGAAACGTGTCTATTAGGGTGGCCCAGAAAACGATTTTTGAGCTACAAGGCAAGATATCCCACCCCCTCCCCTAATAGTTTTCATTTCCGAAGAAAGAAAATTCGTAGTTTTTTTTTTGAAATTCGAATATTAAAACGTGCCACCGTGCAATTCAAAATCTCTTTCAATTAATATGGGTAAATTATGAATTTTAGAAAAATTGAACTCATGTTCCAGGGTTTTATCGAAACGTGCCAAACTTTTTAGGGATTGAAAAGAAGTGTCCACGAAATAAAACCACGCCAATATAACTTTTATTTCCAACCCACCCTCACCATCCCTGCAGCGCTCCAAAGATGTCCCAAAAATTCAACACTACATTTTCACCTAATATATATTGTTACTTTTGATGAATTCCTGTCGTCTTTTTTATACGAATAGTTACTAATAGACAATTAGAATATTTCCCACGACTTTTTAAACCATTTTCAATTGCTTAAACAAAAGTCAATTATTTCAAGCATTATTTATTCCCAAAAAATGTAAAAAAAATCGTATTTCTGATTGAAATTTAATTGTTTGTCATTGTTTGAAGTAGTAAAATTTTCTAAAAACATTATGCAATTATTTAAAAAATTATTCACTTTTAATTTTTAAATTTATAAAAATTGAGTCATAGGTGCCCACTTTTCTCAGATTGGTATCCCATGCTACTTTTTGTTAAATAATTACATAACTCTGATACATTTATTTTAATTTTTAATAAATTTCTATCTGTTTAAACCATATTTCACTGTAAAAGCAAAAATAAAAAAAGTAAATACAAAAAATTATGTTTCTGACTGTATAGTATGTAGAAAGAATAAATTAGCAATTTTTTAATAAAAAGAGATATTTTTTTTACACGAGTGTAACCCGAAATATCTCTTTTTATCAAAATGAATCATCGTGAAAGCATAAAATCTATTATCAATTTTTTAATAGTTTCAACAAATATAATTTGTTGAAATAATTACTTTCCCAAAAATTCATTCAAAATCATATTTTCTGAGTTATACATAATATTAAATGATTTAGAGGGGTAGTAAATGCTGTTAAAAGCTTTATGTTATTGTTTATACAACTAATTCTTGTTTTTTTCTCAAACTTTCTTTCAAATTGAGAATGTGTGGCTTACATCTTCTTTTGATCTATTTTGTTGCAGAGCATTTTGCTCCAGCGATCATTTGACTCTCGATATCTTAATGATTTTCCATTCGGATCAATTTGACCTCATTTTTTGGTTCATTTGTCAGATTATACAGAATGGCCGCCAATTCTTGACTCCGGTGTCATAACGACATAGCCTAAAAATGTTATCTAACCGCACGCAAGTGACAACTGCACTTAACAGGTGATATTTTCTAATAGCAGATTTCGTTAGTTTTTAACTTTTCAAGAACACTGCATGATCAGAAACCATAAAAAGTTTGAAACTGAGCTAAAGTATTGTGAGAACATCAGCCATATTGGTTTGACATCATACATGATACCGAATCAGATCATTATGATCTCAAAATTCGATCATTCACTTCGGCCGATCAAAATGCTCTTGAAATCCGTATCATTTTTGTTGCATATCAAAATGATATTGATTTCGGCATCATTTTGAACACATTTTTTTACTGTGTACCGGAACGTTGGTATGTTCATGGGGCGCAAAAAGTTTAAACAGTTTTATTTTTTAATAATTCTTTTGTTTATGCAAATTTTGAAGTATATGTGTTTTAAAGTGAATATTATTTATCCCTACCCTTAATAAATAATCTTCCCAATCATTTATAAGGTTCTTGTGTGAGTGCTATCTCTATTTTGTATTAAATCCTCTTAAAAACAAAATTGTGATTTAAAAATAGCGCCAACTCATGCCAATCAAAACTCATAATGGTTTAACTAGTTCCGGTACAGCGGCACCAATCATATTTGAAATATTTCGTGTTTTAACTATTCCTTGAGGATCTCTACATTTCTTTCCAAAGGATCTGCGTTTGTGTAATTTTAAAAATCGCGCCGACCTCGGTGAACCAGAACTTAAAATAGCGACATCCTACAAGGTTACCACACTGTCCTTGGATCCTTTGTAGAAATACTCAAACGTCAGCGCCATCACCGCCTCGAACCTCTGAAGCAGATCTCGTGTTAGCGCGAATTTCTCTTGGAGAAAGTTTGACAAAGCTTACTGATGACGAAAATATTGTAAACCCAAATGAAGATGATTATGTTTATGATAACTTCAGCTGTGCTTACTGCACTAAACATAGTTAAAAAATTATTACTTATGGAATCAAACAGAGTTTCATATTCAAAAATATCTTCCTGACATTACAAAAAATTGGCCTAGTTAATAATTTTATATTTGATTCAACTCGCTGAATTTGCTGTCAAAATTACCTGCTTTCCATTCTTTCAATTGCAAGTAATTTTGACAGCAACTTTGAAAAAAAAGAATAAATTGCTGTCAATAATTCTTTCTTTCGAAAAAATTGCATTACAGTATTTTTGCCTGCAAGTTCCAAACAGTTTGGTGCTGTCAATAATTTTATCTTGTATTTATACTTCAAATCATGGAAACAAAAAATTTAAAGCGTTCAAAATTCATTACTTTTGCTTCGTAAGTCTGTTGGCAAAATTACTCGTTTACAATCTAGCGGTGTGGAATTGCGGCTTTCCCGGCATTTGAAATGTGAGTTTTATATCGTCAAATTTACCAAATAATTCATCATTTCTCTGAAAAATTGTATATAATAAATGAATCATTATTACATTATAAGTATATACTATGATATTTTGCAAACTTTTGTATATTTATTTTACAATATAGTATACATCAATGAAAGAATATATATTCACAATAACAAATAAAGCTTTACGATCTTCAAAATAATTTAATAAAAATAACTATATTCAAACATACGCCCCCGGATATTACGTTTTTCCGGGAGAACTATCATGGCGAAGGGATCGGAGTGGGGGAACTTTGGCGCGTCCTTCCTCATAGGGTCCTTAACCGAGAGTTGCGTACCAGTGATCCCAAATCTGAAACGAGATGTGGTCTAATGCTATGACAGGGCTATGTCCGTGTGAATATAGTAAGAGACGCTGTAAATGACTGAGTTGCGCGCGCAACCCATTTCTCCTCTTCTGAATTTGAAAACTCGAAGGTGCGCAATTGCCGGTCTGAGCACTTCGGCGATTCTATTTTTATATCTCTCTGCTAACTGCTTTGAAATAAATTCAGGACATTGGGATTTCAATATTTTCAGATGTCGATGCTGACGATTCTCATGATTTGAATAGATCGCGCGCCTCTTGATATGCGTATATTTTGAGGTTATGTTATTTCATGTATAAAATATAAATTAAATAAATATTAATACTATTATATATATAAATATATACGTATATTAATAATGATAATATTATAATTATGTTATATTATAATAGGCTTATTTACATCTTGATTCGCATTTGAAAGAAGTGAAAGAAATTGGCGATTTTGGAATTCATCTCGTTTGGATAAAAACTCAATTATTTGATTGAAAAATGAATTATTTCGTTGAAAATGTAACTATTTTGAAAAAGGCCTCTTTTCTATCAAAAGTTCAACTACTTTAAAAACATTTTTTATTTTTTTGATTTGAAGGTTCATTTCTTTCGTTGAAAATACATTTTTGAAACTGACAATCAATACCATTTTTGGTTATGAAATCATGTGTTTTGTTAAAAGGTCATTTTTCTTTGTAGAAATTAAATTGTTTTATGGAAAATTTATACTTTTTGATTAAAAATTACATTTTTCGGTTGAATTATCAACTATAAATATTTTTTGGTTGTAAAGTCGTTTTGTTGTAAATGCAACTATAGTGTTAAAAATTAAAATCATAATTTTTGGGTGGAAATACTCTTTTTGTTTTTAAAATTAAATAATTTCGTTGAAAGTTCATGTATTTTGTTGGAAATTGACCTTGTTTAGTAGAAATTTAATCTTTTTGGTTGAAAATGTATCATTTTTGGTCAAAAATGAAATTGTTTGGTTAAAATATCAACTGTGGATCTCCTTGGGTTTAAAAGTCGATTATTTCACTAACAGTTGAACTACTTTGTAAAAAAAATACATTTTTTTAACAAGGTTTTTTAATTATGTTTGAAAATTTAACTATTTGGTTGAAAGTTTAACTCTTTCATTGAAAACTCATATTTTACGCTTAAAAAATTCAACTTTTTGTAGATAATTCGTCTTTTTTACTTTAAAATTAAATAATTTCTTTAAAAATTTATGTATTTTGTTTAGGATTTGTCTTTTTTTGTAGATCATCAATTTTCTTGGTCGAAAATTCATCTGATTGGTTGGAAATTTAACAACTTTGTTTAAAATTAATTTTTTCTGTTAAACATTATTTATCTTTATCTGAAAATGTAACTATTATATGATTGATTAAAAATTAATCGTATATATTGGTCAAGCTGGAAAATCGTTTTTTTTATAGAACATTAATCGTCTTGGTCAAAAATTCACCTTTTCCCTTGAAAATTTAACAATTTTGTTGAAAATTCGTTTTTTTTCTTGTCCAATTCAATTTTGTAGCACAATTTTTATCTGGAAATTGTACTATTCCATTTTTGGTTGAAACTTTATTCTGTACATTGTATTAGTTAAAACACCAATTATTTGATAGAAAATTAATTTATTTGGTTGAAAAGTAAACTTTTGGGTTGAAAATCGATTTATTGTGTTAATTAGATTTTTTTCCTAAAATTAAAAAACTGCAAAATAAAAAAATTGCCTTAAAATCGTCTTGATTCTTTTTTTTTAATTTTTAAAATCTTTTCAAATACTCACTTAAAGTTAATTTTTCAAACTAAAAAATCATTTTCAATTTTCTTAGCAATCACAACAATTTTTGTTATTCTTTTTAAATATTTTACAATTCATAAAAGCTTTTATTTTAATCTGCAAAAATCTACATAGTGTTCCAAATTATATTAAATAATTTCAAGTTTTACATTAATTTTGAATATTATTCCAAATTAAAATTGTAGTGTTCAAACTTAAAATTTAGCTCATTACAATTTTAACAATTCAAGACTTTCTATTTCGAACCACTCTGTTCAAATTTTTAGAGTTTTTAATAGTTGTTTATAATGGCTTGTCCCGGATCTGAATTATTTTTTTTTTTCAAAAATCTCTGATCCAATTCAGAAATACATACAATTGCTTTGAAAAATTTCCTGTTCCAATTCAAAATTCAGGATGAAATTAGGAAATTCAAAATTTTTAATCTGAAAATGATTTTTTTGAGGTGGAAATCTTTTTAATTTTAAACTTTTAAAACTGAAGCTTGACAAATTTTTAATTCAGAAATATTTCATTTAAATACTCAATAATTCATACGTATAAAACACAAACTTTGAATACCTTTTAATTTTACAATTTTTATAATTAAATTATTTTAAAATACGAAATTACCATTTTAAAATTTTTATGACTTTAACATTTTAGAGATTTCTGGTTAAGAAATACAAATTACGCTATTATTTTTAAGGTTCAAAATGATAATAATTCAAACAAATTTCAGTTCGTAACATTAAAAATTGAAGGATTAAATTAATTTTCTAACTAAAAACTTTTTAAAATAAAAGTTACATTGTTTTTATTTTAAGTTGTTCCAGATTAATATTTTTGCATTGTTATTTAGAGATAAAAATTTTAGTTTGCCAATGGAAAATGTTAGAAATTAACTTACTATCAAAATAATTGAATTTTCAACTAAAAAAAAAAGAGAATAACAAATTTCCAACAAAATAATTACATTTTCAACTAAAATTTTAAATCGTCAACAACAAAATTTTGAATTTTTAATTAAAAACTGTTGAACTCACCCAAAAAGATATTAATTTTACACAAGAGTTGACTTTTCAGTCAATAAGGATTTTTTTTAAATTGTTGAATTTCAAACTTAAAAAGATGGTTTTTTTACAAAACAGTGTAAACTTTTTTTTTTTAAACGGAATAGTTCAAGGACTTCTGGTTAAAAAATATAAACTTACTTTCAATGCTTTGAATTGAAGAGTAAATAAATAAATTTTTTAATGTTGAAGACAGAATCATTTTGATCAATAAAAATGGATTAATTACAATTAATTTTTAATTGGAAACTTTTTAAATTATAAATTGAATTCGTTTATTTTAAGTCGCTTTATATTATTAATTTTTACATTTTTATTTATAAATCCAAACTCAAAAGTCTTATTTACGAATTGACAATTTTGAAAATCGAACGGTGTAACAAAACATTTTCATTTTCAACTAAAAAAAAACGAAGTTTCAACCAAATCCTTAAATTTTTAACGAAGAACATGAACTTTTATTTAAAATTACGAATCTTCAGCAAAAAAGAGGCTTACGTTTTTTATTAAAAACTGTTGAACTCATCTAAATAGAAAATTTTTTCACAAAGCAGTTGAGTTTTCAGTCTTTAACTAAAATGATCAATCTTCAAAAAAAATCTAATTGACACAGTAAATCAATTTTCAACTCAAAAGTTTACTTTTCAACCAAATAAATTAATTTTCTATCAAATAATTGGTGTTTTAACTAATGCAATGTACAGGATAAAGTTTCAACCAAAAATAGAATAGTACAATTTCCAGATAAAAAATGTGCTAAAAAATTGAATTGAACAAGAAAAAAAGAAATTTTCAACAAAATTGTTAAATTTTCAAGGGAAAAGGTGAATTTTTCACCAAGAAGATTAATGTTTTATAAAAAAAACGATTTTCCAACTTAAACAATATATACGGTTAATTTTTAATCAGTCATATAATAGTTACATTTTCAGATAAAGATCAATAATTTTTAACAGAAAAAATTAATTTTGAACAAAGTTGTTAAATTTTCAACCAATCAGATGAATTTTCGACTAAGAAAATTGATGATCTACAAAAACAGACAAATCTTAAACAAAATACAAAAATGATACATTTTCAACCAAAAAGATTAAATTTCTACTAAACAAGGTCAATTTCCAAAAAAATACATGAACTTTCAATGAAATTATTTAATTTTAAAAACAAAAAGAGTATTTCCACCCAAAAATTATGATTTTAATTTTTAACAATATCGTTGCATTTACAACAGAACGACTTTACAACCAAAAAATATTTATAGTTGATAATTCAACCGAAAAATGTAATTTTTAATCAAAAAGTATAAATTTTCCATAAAACAATTTAATTTCTACAAAGAAAGACGACCTTTTAATAAAACACATGATTGCATAACCAAAAATGGTATTGATGGTCAGTTTAAAAAATGTATTTTCAACGAAAGAGATGAACCTTCAAATAAAAAAAAAAATTTTTTTTTAATAGTTGAAATTTTGATAGAAAAAAGGCCGTTTTCAAAATAGTTACATTTTCAATAAAATAATTAATTTTTCAATCAAATAATTGTGTTTTTATCCAAACGAGATGAATTCCAAAATCGCCAATTTCTTTCATTTCTTTCAAATGCGGATCAAGATATAAATAAGACTATTATAATATAACGATCTATTCAAATCATGAGAATTCAGAAGAGGAGAAATGGGTTGCGCTCGCAACTCAGTCATTTACAGCGTCTCCTACTATATTCACACGGACATAGCCCTGTCATAGTATTGGACCGCATCTCGTTTCAGATTTGGGATCACTGTTGTGTACAGCGCTCTAAGTGGCTCTTGGCAAACTATATAGAATGGTGCAATCTACTGGGAGCGGTGGGTAGAGGGGAAGTGACTTTTTTCAGCGGACGCGCTATCTATATTTATGGCGGGTAACTAAGCTCGCACCGCATCTACGTTTATAATATTTTTGTTGAGAGGCATGGGGGGATCGGGCAATTTTCGCCGGGAGCGCCGTCTACAATTAGTTCCTCGAACTATACACGTGTCGCATCTAGGCCAATAATATCTTTGCTGGCAGTTGGGTCTCCTTATTATTCCTTCGTGTGATAGACCAATAGAAATCATGGCCAAGTCATGCAATCTTACAACCTTGTAAGAATATATTTAAAAAATAGTTTTCTCGCTTTCCCCGACTGTTTCTATTTTTAATGACCGATTAAAGGTATTTCGATAAAAATTGCAAATGAAATGATGGAATTCAGAAAAGCCATGATCCTACAGTATTACTCAAATAAAGTTTATTGACACTAAAGTAAACGTATAAATATAACATTTTAGTCACAAAATTACTCACCTGTTACAGTACAGCAGGGCAGCTACTTTATGTTTACACGATTGACTGGTATCGGCTTTGCACGAACATGTCATTTTGTCAATAGACATGGACAAAGATATTGTAAACTTAGATGCGATGCGGGCTTAGTTGCCCGCCATAAATATAGACGGCGCGTCCGGCGAAAAAAGTCACTTCTCCTCACCCACCGCTCCCCGTAGAAAGCACCGATCGATATAGTTTGGTAAACTTAGCTTGGACAAGAACCATTTGGATTGAAAGTAAATTGCCAATTAAAACATTTTTACATTTATAACTTTGCAAAACTTCGTTGTTTTAATAAATGCCACAAATATAAGTCGATGAGTAATTTATATTACGGTTTCATATATTTTCCACTAATTCTAAAATTATCAATTACAATTTTCATTCTATATATTGTCTATATATAGTTGTTTAATATTATTTTGTTTTTATTTTTATTTTTGTGGTCTGCAATTTCTACGGACTTTTTTAGACTATTCGTCTAATCAAGTTCTCGTATGTATTTTCCAATTTCTTAATTATTATATATTCTAACGTTTTTATAAAATTATTATTATTATTCCAAGTGATAGGAAAATTGTTCTTTCGGTTTTTAAATGTTAAGACGACAGTTCCAAGCCAGATTACGTTTCGCTTGGCAAACAAAATTATACGAACAGAATTTCACTGGCAAATTCATAAAAAAATATCATATTCCATAAAATATATTATAAAATAAACTTTAAATCATTATAACTGATACAGCTGATTCGAAATATATATAATTCAAATTATTATTTAAGTTTTTCAGGAGTTTTAAATGCCTCAAAATCTTCAAGATTTTTTTACAATTTTATAAATCTTTTTACATTTTTGAAATTTTTCGACACTGTAAACTTCCCGAAATAACAAAATGCTGAAACCTGAAAATCCCGAATTAAAAAATTTTAGAATAATGAAATTCTGGATAGTTTACAATATTATCGAATTTAAAAATTCCGAGTAATAAAACTCCAGGCCGAATGCTGTCTAATGATAAAATATAAAAACTAGAAAAATCCCGAATTGCAGAAATTGAGAAAACAGTTATGTGGTCAATATTATTTATTTATTAAAAATACAATAATCAAATATTTTTATTATAGAAATTTGGTTTAATGTTTCATTTTTTTAAATTATTATTTTAATTCAAAATAACAATAATTGTATAAAAATATGATACAAACATAAATTGAAAACACGTGAGCTTCAAATGAAACAAACTTTGCAGGATTCAATGCAGGCTGATTTAACGCGACTTTTATTTTTATTTTTTTAAATAATAATTTTATTTTTGCGAGCGTTTTCTGTAATGTACAAAAATAAAATGGACATTTTCAAACAACTTTTTTATCCAAAAATACATTTGTTCAATTATTGTTATTTTTAATTCAGACAATAATTTATAGAAACTTTAAACATTAAAAAAGTTTTTTCCTCGGTAAAAATATTTTATTATTCCATTAAAAAAAATTTTTTTAACTAACTATTTTTTAATTGTTCAAATTAGAGAGTTGTCTAGCCTGGATATTGTATAATTCGGAAATTTTCTGTCGGCAATTCTTAAATTCGATAAGATTGTAAATTGTCGAGAATTTTCCAATTCGGGACTTTTATATTTCGACAATGCATTGTTGAAATATAAAAGTCCCGAATTAGTGTGCCAAGAGTTGCTTACAGTGCTTCAAGTGGCTCTTGGCAAATTATATCGATCGGTGCTTTCTACGGGGAGCGGTGGGTGAGGAGAAGTGACTTTTTCGCCGGACGCGCCGTCTATATTTATGGCGGGCAACTAAGTCCGCACCGCATCTAAGTTTATAATATCTTTGTCCATGTCTATTTACAAAATGACATGTTCGTGCAAAGCCGGTACCAGTCAATCGTGTATCTTGAAATGTGAAACATACCCTGAAATATTTTTTGAAATGTCAAGGAATTTTTAACTGATTTCCATCATTTATAGGAATTTCAAAGAATTAATCCAATTTTAAAAGGGTTATTTAAAAAACAATTAAATATTTTAGAAATCTTTAAAAAAAATAAGTTGTAGGTATTTCAAAAGGTTTTAAAGAATTTGAAAATTTGTAGAGAATTTAAAAAAATTGCACAGAATTTTCAATTGATTACAGTAATTTAATATGACATTTTAAGGGATTTGATATATTTTAGGATATTTTAATAGATTTCAAGTAATTTTCAAATGATTTTAATAATTTAGTTGAGCTTTTTAAGGATTTGAAATATGTCAGGGTATGTTTCAAATTTCAAGATATTTTCAAGCGCTTTAACAAATTTCAAAGATTTAAAAATATTTTTAAGGATTTTAAATATTTGAGAATATTTTTTGAAATGTCAAGGAATTGTCAACTGATTTCCATAATTTATGGGTATTTCAAAGAATGAACCCAATTTTAAAAGGGTTATTTAAAAAATAATGTAAATACTTTATAAGTCTTCAAAAAATAAGTTGTACGTGTTTCAAAAGTTTGTAACGTATTTGAAAAATTTTAGAGAATTTAAAAAAATTGCAAGGAATTTTCAAATTATTTTAATAATTTAGTGTGAGCTTTTAAAGGATTTTAAATATTTCAGGGTA
>NC_046665.1:24810843-24813920 GCF_010883055.1 Belonocnema kinseyi | reverse complement strand
GCAGTTCGAATATTAAAAACTAAACAGTGATTGATTTTACAAGGTGATTCTAGATCTGTTCAAAATGATATAATTTACATATTTTAACGTTAAAATTTGAACCAATTTAATTGTGAAGCCTTAGTAGTGACACAAGTGTAAAGTTCGAATTAACGGCTTCTTAAATGAACGCCTTTATTCATTTTCAAAATCTTTTTGAAGTATTATTTCAGTATAAAATATTCCATTTTTAACCCATTTGGTTTGGAAATAAAAAAAAAACAATTTTCAATAGTAAACAATTTTAAAATGAATTGTCACAATTTCAGAGTGACAAATTTAAACTTGGAATGTTACGATTATAATTGTTTAATTTTTTTGTTTGTATTTCGAAGGTAAAAGTATTTCATTTTGATTCTTAAAGAACAGTTAAATAAGCATTAATTTAGAAAGAAATCAAATAAGCTGGAGTATACTGAATGTTACAAAGAAAAGAACAAAATTTGGAGCTCCTCAAGAATTTTGAAATACTAGGAAAACAATAAAAATTTCTGGGTAGATTTAAAATGATTTTTTGTTTTGAAAAAGTACATAACTCAAAGAGAATGTTTAAAAATATTTCAAAACATTTCAAAAGATTTACAATATTAGAAAAAATCTGGAAGCTCTTAAAACAATTTTGTGTGCAGGATTTTACAAAAATGTGAGGAAAAATGGGAATCAGTCTAAAAGACATTTAAAAGTTCCGAAAAATTTTAAAAATAATTTTAAAGGATTTGAAATAATTTAAAAGTTATTGACTTTTGATTTTGAAAAATTACATAATTTTAAGAGGAGGTATAAACATATGGGACCACTGACAAAAATTCCGAAAGGGATGAATGAAAAATCCCAAAAAATAAAATCTCCGGCACCTGAATAATAATTTTATAAAAATTGTATTAAAAAATACATTAAAAAATACGTGTGCTTTGAAAGAAAAAAATGTTCTGCCTAAATTTTCTTCGTACCTACATAATAACATTTTTGAAATAAACTTTTCAGCATTCAATTCAACAACGATTTATATCAAAATTTATTTTTATTTTTTTTTTATTAATAAAAAATTCGATTTTTCACAATTTTTTTTATGTTTTTTTCAAATACTATGCACATTTTCAAACAAATTTTTTCATCCAGAAATATGTATTCGATTATTGTATTTTCAATAAAGTAATAATATTTAAGAAACAATTTTTTAAATTGTTTAAATTCAGGAATTTGCTAGTTCGGATATTTTATGATTCAGGCATTTTCTTTGGGGATTTTAAAAATTCGGTAATATCTTTCTGTCTGGAATTTTATTTTTCGTGAATTTTCCAATTTGACTTTTATATTTCGGGACTTTTATAATTTCGGGAATTTTATTATTGGTTATTTTTCAATGTACAAATTTTAAAGTGCCAGGAATTTTATTTTTCGGGATTTTTCAATCACTTTTTCCGAAAAATAAAATTCCCACATCACTGTAAAAATTCCGAAATTATAACATTGCAATGTTCTAATTTCGGAATTTTTTGACAGCAACTTTAAAAAAACAGAATAATTTACTGTCAATAATTCTTTCATTCGAAAAAATTGCATTACAGTATTTTTACCTGCATGTTCCAAACAAGTACGTGCTGTCAATAATTTTATCTTGTATTCATACTTCAAATCATGTTCGTAAAAAAATTAAAAGCGTTCAAAATTCATTACTTTTGTTTCGTAAGTCTGTTGGAAAAATTACTCGTTTACAATCTAGCGGTGTGGAATTGCGGCTTTCCGGGCATTTGAAATGTGAGTTTTATTTCGTCAGTTTTACCAAATAATTCATCATTTCTCTGAAAAATTGTATGTAATAAATGAATCATTATTACATTATAAGTATATACTATGATATTTTGCAAACTTTTGTATATTTATTTTACAATATAGTATACATCAATGAAAGAATATATATTCACAATAACAAATAAAGCTTTACGTTCTTGAAAATAATTTAATAAAAATAACTATATTAAAACATACATAAAATACTCAATATCAGTGAATTTTCACTCATCTTATTAATTTTTAACGTATTCCATTACCGCTTCGTATTTCACGTCGTTTGAATCGTTGCGCCCCCGGATATTACGTTTTTCCGGGAGAACTGTCATGGCGAAGGGGTCGGAGTGGGGGAACTTGGGCGCGTCCTTTCTCATAGGGTCCTTAACCGAGAGTTGCGTACAGCGCTCTAAGTGGTTCTTGGCAAACTATATAGAATGGTGCAATCTACGGGGAGCGGTGGGTAGAGGGGAAGTGACTTTTTTCAGCGGACGCGCTGTCTATATTTATGGCGGGTAACTAAGCTCGCACCGCATCTACGGCATGGGGGGATCGGGCAATTTTCGCCGGAAGCGCCGTCTACAATTAGTACCTCGAACTGTACACGTGTCGCATCTAGGCTTAGAATATCTTTGCTGGCAGTTGGGTCTCCTTATTATTCCTTCGTGTGATAGACCAATAGAAATCATGGCCAAGTCATCCAATCTTACAACCCTGAAATACTTAGCCCTTTAAGAAAAAGCCGACCTGTGTTTTTGTAAAGGCTCTTTCATACCTTTACTAGCCGGCTTGGACTGACAGCCGCGCTCAAATTATTATTTTTTTATGAAATAATTAATTGGATTCTTAACAATTTTGTAAAAATAAAGATACAGGTAGACTTTCTAGATTAACCGTCTCTTTCTATGCCCTATTACAATTCTGAGGGCCGTATAGTTAGCCTGATACCATGTACAAAGTCAAAATTCGAACTGATCTCTTTTTCTAACGTTTGGAGATAGAAAGAGAGGTCCGTTCGATTTCGAAACAGGAAAGCATCCCAAATTCACCTAGCCAGTTTACGAACTAGAATATAGACAATATACGCCAAATACACCCGCAATGGCCTGCCTAGTCCAGAGCTGCCAGATCGTGGATGAAATTTACCTCCACCATACCTACCGTTTGGAGCCGCAAAACAGAAAGTGCATGATTACCACTGTGAGTTCGTATGTAAGCCGAAAATGCACGATTCGACCTCGGAGTTCTGC
>NC_046665.1:24808860-24810743 GCF_010883055.1 Belonocnema kinseyi | reverse complement strand
CATTCTCATCAAAAATGAGAAGATATTAGTTTTTTATGAAAAATAACTTTTTCGGATTTTATCAAATGTCGACGTTTTGAGGCCCCGTGAGTCAGAAAAACATGCTTTTACGTCGGGGTCTGTTTGTCTGTCCGGCGTCGTCGTTGTTGTTGTCTGTATGCCGGATAATTTTCGAAAGACTGGTCCGATTGGATTCGGCTTTGACACACTGTTCGAGGGACCAAAAAGAAAGATCGAGTTCGTTAAACAGCCATTTTTGATAAAAATCCAAAAATTAAAGCTTTTTCAACTTTTTTTGATAAAATCAAACTTACCAAAGTTAAAGGATTTTCAAAATCCAAAAAACCAAACGAAAATGGACATTTGAAGCAAAAAAAGCTTGATATGGAAAAAAGTCAAGAGGCGAAAAACGCTACTTTTTCAAGGCCCCATGATTATTTTATCACATTCTCATCCATAATGAGAAAAGTTTTATACGAAAAATGATTTTCTAGAATTTCATTAAATTTCGACGGTTTGAGGATCCTTGAGTCAGAAAAACAAGTTTTTACATCGGTATCTGTCTGTCTCTCTGGCGTTTACGTCGTCGTTATTGTGTTTGTGGTTGTCTGTATATCGGATAACGTTTGAAAGAATAGTCGGATTGGATTGTGGTTTGACACACAGATTTTTTTATTTTAAGAATTGTATGTGAAAATTGTACTATTTTTATTTTTATAACAAATATTTTTCTTCAATTAAATATTTGCAATAAAAGTGTTTCGAAGAGATTTTTTAAAAATCTTTCGGGGAATAAAATTAGTATTTATAGGTCGACAAAGGTTTGTTTTCTTTATCAAATTTGGCTTTCATCTAAATTTTTCCAGTTGTTTTTACAATAGTACAATTTACGTTTGCATCTCGGGTGAAGAAATCCATTCTATTGTTTGACAAATATTCTTTGTTTATCAATATTTTTCACAGAAAATTACCCTGAGTGACAGAACGAAATCGGAAACAGCTGCAAAAATTTAATTTTAAATGCGTAAATTCAAGGTATAGTTCAAAAAGAAAACTGAAAGCAAAGGATCGACTTTCAAAAGAAGCGAAAGAAAGTGACTCGCTGGATTGCAAGTGAACATGCAAAATGGTGTATTTTCGCATTTTTTAATTTTAAATTCAAATTCTTTCGCCTTTTAACATTTTCGAAAAAATTCGAAAAATTCTGAAAATTCAAACAATATGGCTGTATTTTGAAAATGAAGCAATTTTAACGTTAAAATTCAAGTTCCTAAACAGAAGGCCTAAAAATTTGCAAATTTTACAATTAGTGTTATGTAAATTGTATTTGTATCTTAAAAGAGTATAAATAGTTCTTAAATTAGTTTTTAAATTTTCCTCAGTTTACCTTTTTTACATACCTAGATGTCAAAAAAGCCTACCCAATTTTTGCAAATTTTAATCACTTATTTTCTAAGAGAAAATCATCCCTGTTTACCAATTACTGAAATGGATTAGAAAAAAATTGCCAAGACCCAAGAATAAAAATTGGATGTACAGCGAATTTTTAAGTTTTTAATTGAGATTATCTTTAACTTTGTGATATCAAAAATTTCCATACACATTTCTTTTTAATAATACTGTAGGAAAAAATCAACAAGTTCGAGTGCCGAAATTATAATTAGAGCAAATTTTCTGTAATTCTATGGGGACGGCTGAAATATGCCGAAAAATAAAATTCCCGACTCGGTAAAACTTTCTGTCCCAGAAAATACAATTCCAAAACTAATAAAATTCCTGAGCAGTTTATAATATTAACGAATTTGAAAATTCCCAAATAATAAGACTCCACAAATAAAATTGTTTCTTAATCAATATTAATTATTTATTAAAACTACGATAAT
>NC_046665.1:24790286-24808760 GCF_010883055.1 Belonocnema kinseyi | reverse complement strand
AGAAATATATTTTGTTTTAATTATTATTTTAAATTTAAACAATAATGTTTAAATACTTCAAACATTAAAAAAGTTGTTTCTTTGGTATAAATATTTGATTATATTTCAATTTCAAAAAAAAAATTGTCAAAGAAAAATGCTTTCAGCACTTGTTTATCTTGAAATGTCTTTCTATAATACTTTTTTTAAAATTAAAAATATGATTTTTCCAGAACATTTTTTTTATAATTAAAAAAAGACTGGACCGAAAACCTGGATCAAGCTTCAGATCTGAAAAAATTCAGCGATACATACATGTCATACTTTTCTAACCTCGAAAAAATTTTCTACTGCTTTACCGTCATATTTTACGAAGAATGAGATAACAAGAATTCGACTTCGTAGTACAATGAGGGCAGCACCTCGATAGGGCAGATAATGTGATGTCCTATATATATATATAATTCCCCACTCCGACGCCCCGTACCGCATCTACGTTTATAATATCTTTGGACACGGAATATTCTACATCCGAGTCATTATTAGAGTTATTCCTAATTTTTAATCTGCCAGTTATCGTATGTGGATCTTTTGTTAAGGCACTAGTTTGAAGGTATAAAGCATACAAATCAATGCTTTCACAAGTTTTTGCAATCACACCACACATGATTATCATGCCAGAATTAATCACTCACTGACCTTCTGTCATGTTCCTGGAGGATGGCGTAGCTTTTGTGCACTCACACAGAGTATCTAACGGCAGTGACAACATTTTTCACGTCCTTAATTATTAATAATACCTTGTTTTCTTTCCGACTCCCATTCAAAACAATACTGATGTGTATATTCCAGCGGCTATGTTTTTTGAGCGACACGAACGCTCTCCGTCTCGCGGTGTTATTTTTCTTTCCCAATACGTTAAGTTTGGTATGTCAAGTGTCAGTTGATGTCACGCAGGCAGTGATAATGTTTGTATAATTTATATAATTATAGAAATAATGTCATTAATACAAGAGGAGGAATATATATAAACAACAGAAAGTAAGTATAGATATTGTGGATTTTGCGTCTGATAGCTCTCCTTTCTGTGCCTTATTACAGGAATGACAATCCTTAGAATAACAACGCGACATTACTGTATCACTCATTATGTAGGTTTTTAGCACTTACACTTTGCACAACCATTTTTTTACCGCTAAACACAGTTTGAAATTGCACAACGGTTCATTAATAGGTTATGTTTATACAGGTTCAAAATTTGCATCACATGATTTCGTAGTTCCCAGAGTTTCCGCACGTAGCGTTATCATATGGGAAGCCATGAAAATAATGATGAAAATTTGAGGACAGTTTTTCCACTATACCCGCTCTGCGGTCACTTTGTAGTACTAGGCAGTCTGATAATTCCCTGAAAAATGAAACACGGAGACGTTTTTTTGGCCAAAGTCGGTTTTATTTTTCAACATACTCTCCTTTTAGCTTGATAAAGCGAGTCCAACGATTTTCTAACTTTTTGATACCGTCCGAAAAGTACTCTATCGGAATGTCTCCAAAATACGCCTCAGTTTCAGCTATGAGCTCATTTGAGTAAAAACGCTTACCGGTGAGCCATCTCTTCAGGTTAGGGAACAAGTAATCATCGCTGGCGCCAGGTCTGGTGAATACGGTGGCTGAGCAACCAATTCGAAGCCGATTTCATGCAATTTTGCTTGTGCAACTAAGCATGAATGAACAGGCGCATTGTCGTGATGATAAAGCGGTTTTTTCTTCTTCAAGTGCGGTCGTTTTTCGGCGATTTCGATTTTCAATCGGTCCAATAATGATGAATAGTATGCTCCGGTTATGGTTTTACCTTTTTCAAGATAGTCCACGAATATTATGCCATGTGCATCCCAAAATAAGGAAGCCATAACCTTTCCGACCCATTGCTGCGTTTTTGGACACTTCGGAGCACTTTGGCCCGGTGGAACCCACTGTGTTGCCTGTTGCGTTGACTCAAGAGTGTAGTAGTGGATCCAAGTTTCATCCATGGTTATGAATCGGTGCAAAAACTCGGTCATATTTCGGGGAAAATAATGCCAAATTCTGCTGGGGAATTATCACACGAATTCGTTTTTGGTCCACTGTGAGCAAACGCGGCACCCATCGCGCGCAGAGCTTCTTCGTGCCCAAAACTGAATGCACGATATTGCCCACACGTTCCAATGATATGCCTACATCATTAGCTACCTCTCTCAATTTCACTTTGGGTTCATTCAACATCATATCATGGATTTTTTCGACATTTTCTGGTGTAGTGACCTCTTTTGGGCGCCCAGATCCTTCAGCATCAACTGTGCTCGTACGGCCACAACGAAACTCGGTAAACCACTTATGAATCACTCCAATCGACGGTGCAGAGTCCGGGGAATACTTATCCAGCTTGGCCTTGGTCTCGGATATCGTTTTCTTGCGAAGATAGTAGTGTTTCATCAAAACTCGAAACTCAGATTTTTCCATATTAAAAAAAACTCGGAGGTTAGTCGCCTCTCAGTGCTGTAACTTGTAAATGCGTAAACATAAATGGCTGAAGTTTTGACAGGCGTCATTTGAAGGATCAAGCTCGACGAAAATGGTTCACATTAGTGAATACTAATGCCATCTCTTAGAATTTTCAGGTACTTATCAGACTGCCTAGTATTTCGTGCGGAGGATTTTGCTTGCTTCTGCCAACGTTCGATTTTATTCATTTTATCTATTTTTTAGTATTTTTCATTTTATTTTATTTTATGATTTTCGTAACTTAAATCTTATTTTACTTACATATAAATGCACCCATAAAGTTACAATTTATAAAAAATGTAAGCATTCACCACGATCTACATTTGAAAAGTGTGCATGCGATAAATTTGGAAATTTAGAAAACAAATTTGTGACTAAATTTTGAATTTATTCCTGGGTAACTTGATAAGTTTATAATTTATAAAGAAAAGCTCATATAACCACCCAGTGGCCACAATACATCTTAAGGGCATCTCTAGAATGTCAGAAAGACATGTTCCAAAAGACGTCTTATGCATATCCCGAAGACGTTTCTGGGACATCTTCAATTTTTTGGCCCACTGGGCAGTTTCGTAATATTGGAATAATTATCAATGTGGATAATTCTGTAATATCCAAAATAATTGTTGGGCGATGTGATAAGCTTTGAATTTATGAATAAATTTGCAGAGGGCCTAATTTACAAATTTGATTATTTTGAAATATATTCCTGGGTAACTTGATAAATTTATAATCTAAAAAGAAAAGTAAACATTCGCTAGTTTTTTAATATTGAAATTATCAATGGGGAAATTTGGCATATTGAAATTGGAAATGAATTTCCAAGGAGTCGAGTTATAATTTGAAACTGGGTAAATTAAACAACTCACAAGCAATCATAAATTGCTTTGTCTATGAAATTGGGACATTTTTCGATGTTATCTACAAAATATATTTTAATATTTTAAAGGAAATTTGGTTTATATATTTTTTTCCAAATTAAAAACTGCCTTATCTTTGGCCGATTCTTATTCCTTCCCTATCTGCAATGAACAGTGTATAAATTACGATTATACAAATAAATCATTCGAAAAGTGTTTGCATGATATTTATTTGCCAATAATTTAACTATTTTTGAAAGAAAAATTTGATCGCCAGGGAAAAATTGAAAAATATTATTTGACATGTTTACAATACGAAAAAAGAAATGTCGACAAAAAGGTTTGAACCAACGGCAGCGTGTTCTCTTAGCACGCTCTTTACCTCTACACCGGAGGTGCTTTCAGGAAGTAGTCGCGCGCGAATAGGTACAGATCGGGCAGTCGCGGCTGTTGTTATTATCAAACACTCGTAGTTCTTCCAGGGGCCCACTTACAAAGAAGCGGGGATACATGTCTATTTTTTTTTTGACGTAATATCGATTGATGACAGTCTCATCAAAAATTCTATATCGCAGAAGAGGCTTTCCCCTTTCGAACTTGTAGAAAGGGACCTACAGTCGATAAGGAAGGGTTCCCCGATACCGTGCGTGCTGCGAAGGTGACAGCTAGCCTAATGGCTGGTGACAACTGCAGTTGCAACACACTCACAAAACATGTTAGTTTTTTCTGCATTTCGCGACGCATTTCGCAAAATTTAGAGTTACCATCATAAAATCGTGGTTCTTCGAAAACATTGATGAGTGTCAAGAATTCTTCTATGATGTCAGACTTGTGAGTAAAAAAACAAATTTACGAACGATTCTTACCGGTCAAATGCTGTCGTCTCTTACACGCTGATTTCTCTCTTTCGTAAAATTAATATTTGTTGTGAAAATAATTATTTCCTCAACAAAAGGTTTCATTTAAAAATTTTTATTGATCCGAGGATCTCGCAAAACCTCGTATATTGGAAAATATTTTTTTTCGTTCTCAAATCCTTAGGAAAAAATATATATTGAATCACTGCCGTACCTATAAAAAATGATAGTCTGATTTAACCAACACCCTTAATAAGTACAGTTTCTTTGATTTAAAATTTTCCTTAACCCCTCGTCAAATCGATTTTTTCTTTATTTTTTTTCTATAATTTTTTATACATTTTTTAATCGTCCGCCAGGGTAAATATATTTTTGAAAAATTCAAACATTTTTTACAATCTCGCAGGAGCCAACAACCCTTACGAAAATAAATCATTCGAAAATTATTGGAAAACCATTGACGTGGATCATTGGAGAACCATTGGGGTATCATTGGAAAATCGTTTGAGAACCATTTTCATATTATTCGCTGTTGGCATTGGTATTTTTGCGAACCAGAGATGGGTTGTGACATGTCACTCGGGGTTTTCTATGTAGAATACATAGATAAACGTTTATTTTTCGGTCTGCTGACCTTACAATATTGACTTGCTTGCGCTTCCATTTTTTTTACAAAATTTTCTTACAACTATTTCTTACAAAGTAACATCCATCTACACCTTATAGCTAATCCGCTCGTTTCTATAGCCTGACCTTCCCCGCTGCGCATCGCCTCGTCTCGCACGCATTTCGCTCTTTTATCGCTATGCCTCGCATTACCAGCCTCTGTCTCCGCGGCTAACACCCAATACTTAACTACTATTTACAATATTTACATTTTTCTTACATCTATTTCCTCTCCTATTTACAATCTTTCCTTCCCCATTCCCCTTCCTCCTCCCTTCTCTTTTTCTCCATCTGACCCAACACCCGCTTCACCCATGATACTGCACTTTTGTCCCCCTGTCATGCAAAAATACCTCCATGCTTATATCACTCCTTTCCACCTCCTCAGACTCCTCCAACCAGTGCTCAACTTTTGCACCCCCTTTCCCGCATAGTTCACACATTCTCTTCTCTCTAGAAAGCCAGAATCTAATATAACCTTCCATTCAACCGCATCTCATTCTCGCTATAAGCCTCTGACTACCTTGTAAGTTCCCGTTAAACCTTGACTCTCTTATCCTCTCCTCTCCTTCTGTCTTCTCTTTCTCCATCCCATTCTTTTGAACCAACTTATATACCGTCCTTCCTTCCTCATGCATCCTGCTAACTTCATCCATCTGCAATCCATTCGTTCTAAAATACCTTTCCCTTTCCACCTCCATCTTTGCACCACCACGTCTGTTCTCCTTCTCCCACCAACACTCCCCAACCAATTTACTTCCCCCCTCTTCCAAAAATTTCTCCTCATATTTACACGCTCGACTCCCTGTTATAATCCCTAAACTCGTTCTTCCTGTCTCCCTCCTGAAAATATAGTTCGGCGTATTCCTTGCCAACCCCAGTGTCCACTCTACATATCTCTCCTGTATCCTATTTACCTCCTCCCTTACCTTCCAACCCCACACCTCGACTCCGTAAAATAAGACACTCATCACTAGCGAATCAAACAATTTCATTCTCCTTACAAAACCATCTGCGAACAACCTCTCCCCCAGCCCCCAAACTTTCCTCATCGCCACATTTGCCCTTCTCACCCTCTCTTTTATATTATCATCCACTCCCCCATTCCTTAGAAACAGGAAGCTAAAGTACACACACTCTTTCACCTCCTGTACCGCTTTTTCCTTCCACTTCCATTCCCCTGCCCTACCTCTCCCACCCCCCTTCCTAAACACCATAACCTTCGACTTGTCCGCATTTAACTCTAGTCTATTTTTATCCAAGTATCTTCTCAACCTCTTCATCATCTCCTTTAAAGCCTCTTCGCTCTTTGCCAGCAGCACTATGTCATCTGCATATGCTAGTGACCATATCCTGACTCCTCCTACCCTAACTCCTCCTACAATTCTGGCCGCTAGCTTACTTTCCATATCCGCAATCAAAATTGCAAAAAGCGTTGGGCTAAGTGGGCACCCTTGCCTCAACCCCCTATCCATCTAGGATCCCTCAGAGATTCCCTCCCCTCCTCTCACGCTATCTTTCGCTTCCTCATATACCTCCTTTATCCTCTCGATCAGGCCCCTCTTCACTCCCCTCTCTTCCATTGCCTCCCACAACTTCATTCTATCTACCGAAGGGAACGCGCTCTTTAGGTCTACAAAAAACGCGTACACTTTGGCGCCCTTTTTGGTCAGTTCTCTATCTACCACGTGTTGCAAGACGTAAATATTGTCAATAGTACTCCTTCTCTCTCCAAAGCCCGCCTGCGCCTTCGGCAATATTCCTTTCCCCTCAACATCCTTGCGCAGCCTATCTGCTAACACCATCGCGTATATTTTGTACGCAGTATTCATGAGCGTAATTCCTCTACAATTTTCCTGCCTCTCACTATCCCCTTTCTTATACAGTGGTACGATCAACCCCTCCCTCCACCTTCTTGGGAATCGCTCGGCCCTCCATACTTTTTTCACTACCCTCTTCAGACTCTGCCTTAACTCTTGTGTGCCAAACAGCCATGCTTCGTTCTCTACCCTGTCCATTCCTGCTGCCTTAGAGTTTTTCAATTTCCCTATCTGCTTCTCTATCTCCTCGTCGTTCAGCTCCTCTCCATCTACCTCCCTCGTTCTTCTAATCCCCTCATCTCTCTTTCGTGTATCTTACCCCTGAAATGAATCCTTAAAGAATTTCCTCCATTCGTCGTTCCCTATCTTCTCACTTGTCCCCACCCTACGTTTCCTAAACCTATTAATTATCTTCCACACGCCCCCTTCTGTCTTTACACTTCTCAACTCCTCTTCTAGCTCTTTTTCTTTTTCCTGCTCTTTCTTCTTACACATCGCCCTAAACTCCTTCCTCATTTCTACGTACTCCTCCCTTTTCGCGGTTCCTTCCTTCCACATCCTGTACTTCTTTTTCACCTTTCATTTCATCATTTTAAATTCCCTATCCCACCACGGCTTCACCATTACTTTCTTCTTCTTCCTAAATACCTTCTTTTGCGCACAACCTTTCACTTTCTCTTTTAGATCCTCCCATATTATAATACATAAATGACGTAATATGCGTAGAAAATGGTAGAAACCTATGTATAAGACATATCAAAGACGGCAACGTTATTTACTTGGGCGGGACGGCATTTGACATACCTTAATAATTGACATAACCTCTGATAAAGCGGTTCAATCGATTTAATTTTAAGAGTTCAAATGTTAAGAACAAGTGTAAAAAACAATGCAGGAGGGTAAACCGTGAGAAAACATTAATTTCAAGCGCAAACGATTACTTACAGTCGTGTTCCACATGCTCGAAAACGTTACGGATTATGAAGGACAATAAACACGTATATTATTATTATTTTTTAAATAATTTGTTTGGTAATGTGATAAATAATTACAAATACTGAATTAATTGCTGAATATTAGTTATTTCTATAAGACAATTGGGTATTTTTAGAGTAAAGAATTCAAAAATCCCGCCCACATAGTCATTTGATCAAATGTAAACTACATTTCTAGAAAACTAAGGACAAAATATACGTAGTAATATACATGTGAGAACCACTGCGACTGGGGTTTAGTGTCACAGGGATACTATAGATGGCAGCATAGGTGGCATGCCAACGGGGATAGCCTTTGGCGCGTCCCTCACTACAGGGTCCCTAGTTTGAACGATCTATCATACATATAATTATCTGCTTCGCATTACAAGAAAACGCCAAAAAGGCCTAACTGGCGCCGAAAACTCGCAAAACCTATCTTTCTAAGTTTGAGTTTTTTATAATCCTATAAAACATATTTATGGGGGTGTTAGTCGAAATCGCATTTTTGTTCAAAAATAAAGTAACTACTTTTTTGTGGATTCGAACAAATTTCTGTGCTCGATGATGTATGTATCTTGCGCTTTGCGCTCGACTGTACATTTATCTCGCGCTTCGCGCTCGGTCTTTGCATTTCTCCCGCATTCGTGGACACACCTTTTAAAATCAAAGGTCAACGGACCGACAACTAATTTTGTGATTTTGAACTCTTTTTTGTTAAAGCTCTTTCGGCTTTAACGAACACATTCTCATCACGTATCTCATGCTTCGCACTCGATTTTGTCCAAAATGTCAACTTTTCTACATTATACACAACACTTTTATATCAAACATGATAATACATTTTCTATGTAACTCTGCTTAGGATTGCTTATTCAAAAATTGCAAAATAAAGAGCAAATTGTAATTATCATAATTATTTTTATATTTGTTTCTTATTTTGCTTTAAATTCTATTCTAAGCTGCGCTGAAAGATGTATCATTTCAATACATTTATATCATTACAATTCATAATATGCATAAAAATTAAATCATGATAATTCTTATTTCCTTGTTTTTATAGTTTTTTTATCTTCAGTCTTGTTTTTTACGATTAAATAAAAACTACTGCGCATCTGTGTAAGGTCTAAGACCTTACTGTGTAAGGTCTTTCGTCTTTTCTGTCCTTTTTCCAGAAATTTAATTGTTTTATTCTTAATCTTATTTTTACAATTGAAAGAAAATCTACTCGTCCTATCAAAAAATGATTAATAATAAATTTATAAATCTTTTCAGGCCAAAATTTTTTATCTGTTAATTTTAGTTTCTACCTTGTGTCGTTTTTTCAAACAAATTTAACATTTTTATTTTGAATGTTATTTCTTACGACTAGGGCAGAAACTGCGCGTCCTATCGAGAAGTGATTCATTATAAATTTGTACGCCTTTCCAGGGCACGCAATTTTAGCTTATTGATTTTTTTCGTATCTTGCATAGGTTGACCAAAAAATGGATTTTTTGTATGTTTCATTATTTTTGGTATGATCAAATTTGGAATTTTCAACTTTTCCACCAAATTAAAAAAGTTGTTATCATAATCTTGTAGGGCTTTAAAAAAGCTACTTTTTTATTCTTCTGACTTTTTTTCATATAATGCGTTGTTTAGCTTAAAATGTTCATTTTAGTTTGTTTTTTTCGGTTTTGAAAATGCTTTAACTCTGATAATTTTCTTTTTACAGAAAAAAGTAATAAGGATAAATTGCTTAAGTTTCTGAGTACTATTAATAAACGTTCATAGAATTTTAAAATCTGGAAAAATGTGGTTTCAAACATTTTGAAAATCTGCTCACTTCTTGAATTTTGATGCAAAATAGCTAGTTTACGAACTTTTTCTTTATTTTTAGTCCTTAAAAAAGTGTGGCAAAGCAGAATCCAATCTGATACATTTTTCGAAAGTTACACTGAGAAACTTTGTACTGGAAAAATTACTAATTTAGGTTACAATCGAGAGATTCATACGAAGATCATACGAAGTCTTAGTATTTTTTATAGTAAAATCCTATATAGGATTAGTAGCATTAGTAGAGACATAATTAAATTATATAAAAAGCGTAGAAGTAATAAGTACCTAAAAAAACATAAAAGACTAAATTTGTAAGAGGAATTGCTATTGTCTGTAGGAATGTGAATTATACTATGACACTTTATATTTTTTGTATTATGGAGTAACATAAATTCGGAAGATCGCTCTCGAATATTAGTAAGTGACTTAGTAAGCGAGCCTAGCGTTTAATCGAGTGCAGCCGAGCATAAACGATGTCAGCCGACCAACGCTCTACTGAAGTTCCTTAAATTTATCAATCACTCAATTTGGTTTGAAGCAAAGATCCGTATTAAAATAAATGAGGATAATTCGAAAAGTTACAATTGAAAAACAAATTTTTCACAGAAAGCAAGAATTATTTTTCAACCTCGATATTACGATATTTGATTACGTTAAAATATAGTGCTTAGAATTTTCAAAATGCCATCACTGTGAACAATTAATGAATAATTTAATGGAAATCAATTTGAGTGCTAGCATTTACTTCATAAGGGCGATAAATTTCTGGATCTCATCATGTAGTTTATCCGGATGGAACATCGCCGTGTTGCCGCGTTGGTGACCCGTGTTCGATTCCCACCAGCTTTACTTTAATCGCATTTTTCTGTTTCAGCTTGTAATATAATAATCCTTCATGTATATAATAATGTATACACTACATATAATCGTGTGTACTATACAATTGCAATTTAAATAAATATAATAGTGCGAAAGAGTTGAACATTTCCTAATAAATAAGGCTGAATTTACGTCGTATGCTCTTGTAAAGGATACGTGTGTCGTAACCTACAACGCGACGCGACGCATGTTGGGTTTATTTTTTTTCGTCTGCTAATCTGACTGCACCAATTTTTACTAAGTCGCTTACTAAACCAGTGCGCCGGTCTCTCTCGGCGTTTAAAATTTTATTCCAATGAATTTTTTAGTTCGGCATGTAGTTACTAGTTACTACTCGGAATAGTAAACATTACAAAAGTTCCGCTATGTCCCTCCATTGCAAACTGAAAATAGTAAAATCTATTCTGGTTTTAGCAAATATTGCAGCAAAAGGTTTCTCCGCTGAATCGTGCCTACATAATACAGACTACAGACAAACAGACAGACAGACAAACATCTTCGTAAAAATCGTGTTTTTTGACTCAGTGGGTCTCAAAACGTGGAGATTTGATAAAAACTGACAAAGCCAAATTTTACATAAAACCAATACCTTCTCATTAGGATGAGAATGTAAAAATTCTAATGCGTTTTTGGACCACCCTTATGTTACCTTCTTTAATGAAGAATTCACATCCCATAAATTACACGTTTATTCGCGTCATTCAAAGGCTGTACATTACACGAGCATATATACCCATGGACGAAGATATTTTTGAAAAAGGCACTTTTTGCATTTTACTCCAACACATTTGTGCCAGTATTGGCTGATCCATTCGTCCGTGTGCACTCACCAATTCGTCAAAACACGTAGACTACAAGCCCATGGTAAAAAAATGAGGTGGTCAAATGACCCAGCAAGAGTTATGTTCATACGGATGCTCCTATATCAAAAAGTAACTTTAAGCTCTATGCCGTCAGTTTTGAGCGGTGTAGGTGAGCAGAGGCAAAAATTAAATTGTACTCGCGTGAGTGGTGAATTACAGTTATTTAGTTGTGTAACTTGATGAATTCGTACGCTGGCGTAATTTGTTTGCTTCTGTGTGAGTTTAGTAAACATTTTGGATGAATCACGATAAATTTCTATCGAAATTTATTTCTATGAAATCCTTTCTATGAAATTTATAATCATTTTTCAAAATCATTTATTTAACTGAAAAATCTGACAAAAGCTTGAAGGGTGACAATAATGGTTTTCACTTTTTGGATATATTATACATTATGTTCTATCTAAAATGAACGGCATTGTTATTTTAATTTATTATAAAATATTACAATAAAAAATATGTTGATGCCGTACAGTAATTAACGACCATAAGAGACACCACAAACGTTATCGACATTTTTATCACCTGTAAAAAATGGTCGCCATTAAAATGTACGGCATCTTTTTTTCTTTATTTATTTACCTTTATTACATTTAAAATAGCAATACTATTTTTAAATATTCCTCCTCTTCTTAATCTAGGTGCATTTAACTAATTTTAAAATATATACAACTTAATTAATTATTTACTTTTACTTACATTAACCATAATTTTTAGACGGCACAATGATCAAACATATTCAAAGCGAATTGCACAAATGCCATTCAGTAATAAATTACCCATATTCTTCAAAAATTGTGGGAGAATTAAAAAAATCTTAATTCTCGGTACCGCTACTTTTGTACGGCACTAAGTTTTTTGTCAGTTTTGTTTGAAGGATCTATCACTGGGAAGAAAGCCGTACAAACTAAAGTGCCGTAATTCACCACGTACACGTGTAAAATTTAATTTTCGCCTGTGCCCACCTGCACGGAGAGAAATAGTAAACAAGTGCATTAATTAAGAGAATAGTAATAGTAATAAGAAATCCTGTCAAAAAATGATATTTGGCTAGGGCTTACGGCCCTTTTCGCATAGTAAAACTTATCATTTTTCGAAATGATCAAAATTAATATATATCAAAGTGGAATATACCAAGAGTAATATGATATTTAAAAAGGTGTATAGGGATTTTCTTCTATGGTGATGTAGTTATTTTTGCCTGGTCATGAACAGCTAAATATTTTATGTGTGGATTATATTAAATATGAGATGTGAGAGTAAAAGTTAATTTTATTGAGTATGCATAGTGCTATGAGCCATCACTTTAGTAATCTATATTTTAACTCATTGGATAAATGAATAGCTGAGAGAGTATTTGATACTAAGGTATGAGAGATTGTGCTATTCCACTGGAAATTGCCCTATTTTTGTCCATTTAAAAAGTGGCGCTGACAAGGCCCAGACCAGTTTGTCTATTTTCAATTAAAATAATAAAATTATTATAGGGCACAAATGTGGCATTAAAATCTAAATATCTGTCATTAATTATGAAAACACTCTTGCTGTTCCGAATTAAAAATAATAAAATGACTCCCACATGTGAATAATATGTAGAAACATTTTTTGCTGTATTTTGCAGAGGCTTGCTCCAAGTCGGGAATTCACGAGATATACTCTGTTACGTCACACATCTGCCATACCGCGCTTGTCAAGGGACGTTTAGTCAACCTAACCTAGCTTAAATTTTTGGTGAAGTTATGTATATCGATGATAAAAGTATTATTTTCAGTAAATAGTATTTTATAAATATTTTGTACGTTGACGGCTGAAACATGATTGATATGAAAAGAAAAAACCCTATAGACCTAGGTCGAATACGTTTTAAGAAGCATCGTGCAAGACGAGAACATCATGTAAGACAGCTCGAATAATGGTACATTTATAGCTCTGTCTGTCCTACCGGTGTAGGCAAAACAAGTCCATAAAAGTAAAATAAATTGAGAATACTTATTGTCCAATTTTCTGCTCTCTATCTCTTTCAATCTTATGGAGCTTTCGCCTATACCAGTCGGACAGAAAGATGTACAAATGCACCATAACTTCAAATTAGATATTCTAAATTGTGACGTCAGATGTCAGGATGTCTGCACGCTGAGGATCAAGCAATAATACCAACTGCATAGGACGAAATATTGTTTCTTTAATTATAAACAAAACAAAACTATTTTTCACCTAACCGTGGTTGGATATCGTTTTTTGTTTTTGAAAAGCTGTTAAATGAGATAATGCAGTCGATACACAAAATTAAATTAAAACAAAATTAAAAATGTAAAGTTTCCACCTATGCAATTGGTATTACTGTTCAGCCCTCGGGCCCTTTGGACTGCCGACATCTGGGGTTTCTCCTACCTATCATGAAGTACTTCATTTCATCCCAGTGAGCACAAAATTTAGCGAGGCCTTTACGACATCGTTACGACATCTTTACGACAACTTTACGACATCCTATACCCATGTCGTTCAGGTGTCTTGACGATCTCGTGAAAACTTCGTATGATCTGCCGATGTCTTTATGATATCGTAAAGACATAAAGATTTGTTACATTATAGAGTTTATTACACAAATTGCTTTACGAAAAATTTGTGCTTTTATTTTTTAAGTAACCTTAAATAAAGTTTACGTTGATTTGTTTATTATTATCATAATTTCGAAAAATTGGGCATAGCTCAGAAAAACTGGACAGGCCCTGACAAGTTTGTCCTAAGTAGGGCAAAAATCTGCAAAGGCATTACATGCCATGTATGGCCCTTGTCAGTTGACATGATGAGGGCCACGCCAAAACTGGCACATAATAAAAAGCGCCCTAGCGACATTTGTCTGCTGCTTTTTGGATTTTTATTTACAACAGCGACGCGAAGCTCAAACGAACGCTCTCAATTTTAAACGTAAGGAACTGATGTATACGTATCGCGAATTAATTAATTTTTTGTGACTCTTTTCTCGTTTTATTTTCGTATCCAGAATAATTGTGAAAAATTGTGATTCTGTGCTAAAGAAGATTATTGGCACTTTTTCAACCTGAAGTTAAGTTACAATTTTATGAAATCATTTTTCTTTATTACTAAAATTCCAGGAAACAGCAAATTTTTACTTACTAATTAAACAATCAGCATTATGACAATAGGCTCAATTCGGGCGCACCGGTTTACACGATCCTTTTCAGCAAGGGCACTTTATTCTTAATAATGGAAAATTACGAAGTAATACGCCATTCTAAAATCTTTTAATTTAAAAGTTTTTCATTTTGGGTCTCGAATGCAGTTTTGAAGACTTAAACAATATGAAGACAAAAAAGCGATTCTGAAAGTCGACATAATTAAACCATTTGCAGATTTTAACGTTAAAAATAAAACTGTTTCAATTCGAAAGCCTTAGTATTTAAATATATGTAAACGTTCGCTTCAAATTTTATAAACTATTTTCAATATTAAAGTAATTTCAAATTGATAGATTAATAATTAATAGCTTTTGTTCAATTTAAAATTTTATTCAAATATTCATTGGAAATGAGCAATTTGAAATAAGTATTAAAAACTAAAAAATTATTAATTTGAAACTTCCTTAAATGGAAATAAATCAACTTTTAATTTGAAAAGTGTTCCGCTGAAAAAATATTATGATTTATTCTTAAATGTTTCTAATATAAAATTACTTAAAATAATATAACTATTTATATTTAAAAACTTGCTGATTTATATTTTAATATTTACGGAAAGAAAAATAATAACCTATCTCAGGTATTTAATTTGAAACTGATTAATTGAGAAGCGTTAAAAGCTTTTCTTTCAAACGTGTAAATTATGTACCATTTCAATTTAAAACATTTTTTGTTTATAAATGAGAGTGTTGAATTTTTATGTACCTAAGTTTTAACTTTAGTTAATTAATAAATAAGAATTATACAATCATTAATATGAAACTAACTTACATTAACATAATGTAACTTTTAATTTAAAAATCGTTAATGTAAAAAAATGTAATATTTCAATTTATAATCTTAACAATATAAACTTACTTGAAATAATATAACCTTTTGGATTTACAAATTTACTGATTCGTTCTTCAATGTTTATAGAATTAGACAAGATAACGTATCGTAGGCATCTGATTTGAAACTGATGAATTGGATCTATTGGTATGAAAGCAAGCATCGAGAGGGTAAAGTTTCTTCTATGGTCGCAATTTGTAGAATAAATGTTTTCCATGCGACAGCAATCAGGCATCAATTAAAATTAAATAAACCGATATGCCTGAAATTCTTCCACCTAGGTGCTATTTTTAAATGGCCATCCAAAAAAAGACGTCATCACATCAGTTTCATTCTTCAAATCCTTTCGGTCAATTTTATTGTCTATAGTATTAGAGGGATATGTAACGACAACTGATTGGACTAAATACTACAATCAATGTGTAAATACGCTTTTCGCAGTCATGATTCCGTTTAAAATTGGTCCTAAGTTTTTTGTAGTCAGTTACTGCATTTTGAATGAAGTTCACAAAGTTATACTTATAACGGAAGAATTAAAGGAAGTTCATTACGACGAGCATTACCAAGCTTTTAAAGTCTGATATAATTCTCAAGTTGATGTATAAGCAAATGTTATATTATTTAAATGTTAAATAAAAGAATATAAATAATAATTTGATATTCAAAATTGTTCTTCGCCTATATATACAGCATGATATTTATAACCATTCTAAAATAATAGTTTTTAATATTTAAAAAAGTAGAAATTACCATTTGAGATACAGTGTCATGGTGGTAAATATTTTTTTCCAGTAGCATTTATAACTAGGTTACAATGTACTAATGCATATTCAAAATAGTTAATATTACCATGTGACTTGGTTTGGAAAACTATGTGTCAAGGAAGTTGTAGGTATACTGCGGGGGTATAACTTACTATTTTGAACAGTCGAAATTTACCATGCTGTACATTAAGAAAAGCTACTCTTTGTGGCCGTTGCTGATATCTAGCAGCATCATACTTGCTAGTTGAGAAGAGTTAGGTTTACTATGTGGCGAAGCGCGTCAGCCTATTATTTATGGTACTAGCAGGTATAAGGTGAAGTCATACCTGCTAATCGAAAGAGGTTGAATTTACTATGTTGCACTGTCGATGCACCTGTCAGTAGGAGTAGGGGGTCTTCTTCAAAATGATTGAAATTACTATGTGACACAGTAAGTATTATCGCTAAGGACAACATAAAAAGCTTTACGATCACGGTAAAAAATCCACGCAAAAAATAATAAAATTTGCCACGAACCTCCACGTGTCATAATTTTACTATTTAAAATGGTAAAAACCTCTATTATTCTTGACAAATATTACAACGTTTTTCTATCCGTGTGTACCGCTCAAAACTGACGACATATTGCTTAAAGTTACTTTTTGATATGGGAGCATCCGTCTAAACATAAGTCTTACTGGGTCATTTGACCACCTTATTTTTTACCATGGGCTTGTAGTCTAAAACCATTCGACAGACGATAAAAAGTAACGTGCTACATTGAAACTAAAATATCTTCTATGCGTTTCTTTGACTGAATTTCGACACTAATGCCCCATATCGGTGGAATTTTGGATCCCACAGAGGTTCTACCAACCCCCACTTCATATTTTCTTACTTTCTTGGTAGATCTATCGCAAGTGTATTCTAATTGTACACACCCTAGTACCAACTTTTGACTTGTATGACAGAGGCCAGAATCTGGCCCACGGTCGTATATACAGTTCCCGAAACTCCCGGGAGTGGGGGTACCATCATTACTGAAGCCCTCTTGTTTCTCCTGATTGCCGCTGAGCCGGAAAGCGATGCGATTGAGTAGTATGTACAGCTGTTCTTCCGTTTCGTACACGTGTTCTTAACCTAACGCGCGATATGCCCGCTAACGTAAAATATTGTTGTTGTTGTTGAAAATGCCCTGGAATTGTGCAGTACCAAACTGCTCAACAAATAAAAATGATTCAAAAGAGAACCGATCTACATTCAAAGTACCAACCGGACTGATAAATGATTGGAGTACTGCGATACCGGGATTTAATAAATTATTGAGATCTTCGCAAAGACTATGTGATAAACATTTTCCTGATGATGCAATCATCAGAGAAAAAATTGTTTACGACAAAAGTGGGAAAGTAATATTACAAGTAAGTATTATTTTTCAAGTTACACTCAACATTCCAGATCAACAAAGACTTCTTATCTCAGAAGTAGTCAATGCTGCCAAAACAACGGATGCAAGAGGTCGGCGTTACTCGGAAGATTATATTATGCTGTGTATGATAATGAATATCAGATCTCCAACTTTTTACAATTACTTGCGTGAAAATGACGTGCTACCTCTACCGTGCACTAAAACTGTTAGAGATTACATTTCTTTGATGGGTGATACATGTGGTTTCGATAAAGGTTTTTTTCAGTTATTAAGAAAATCGTTTAATGCAAAACATCCTAAGCATCGCCATGGTGTTCTTCTGTTGGATGAAATAAATGTGAGAAAATCCGTTTCAGTTTCAACCAAGAATTTGACGTACACTGGATTAACTGATTTTGGCGAAGATGGTCGCAAGGGTACTGATATGTCGGAACAAGCCACGCATGGTTTAGTTCTTATGTATCAGTCTCTTACAGATAACTCAACTCAAGTACTGGCAGTGTTCGCTTCAGCAAGTACTGTCAGTGGAGAAGATTTGTCAAAAGTACGTAAGCGTAAAAATTCTAAAAAAAATGATCAGGCTAACGTGCAGCATGCCTCTCAAAAAGACCTCGAAAATTTGGCACACGAAAATTCATCAGGAATCCCAAAAGATGAAGCTGATGGACATTATCTAAAATGGCAATACTTTAAGGACTTATATGAGATTGATAGTCAATTTGTAGGCAATGCTAGAGCCTGCCCTAGGATATCAAGGCGTCATGTCTATTTAGACAGTACGGGAAAAATGCGCGTCAAGTATGCTACTCAGGTATTTTTTCTGAAAACTTTTATAATGTATTGTTTTGTTGCCAATTTATAACTATCGTTATAATAATTTGAGATGAAACTTGTGCTGTTAGCTGCTTCAATTTGAATCAATTTTTTCAGATTTTCAGCAAATCCGTTGCAGCTGGCCTTAAATTATACCTTAATAACAGCAAATATTACAAACAGTTTCAAGGATGTGAA
>NC_046665.1:24782786-24790186 GCF_010883055.1 Belonocnema kinseyi | reverse complement strand
CTGAGAAATAATAAAATATTATATTTACTAATCTTCAAACAATTAAATATGTAAATTATGGAAAACTTGGAAGTTATTATAGTTTTCTTAATTTGAGAACTGTTTCTTGAATTCGTTTGAATTTTCCGCGCATTCCACTACTCAACTGCGGCACCCCTCGTGGCATTTTGCAACATCACAGGTCGTCTCATGAACCGTGGTACCCCCACTCCTGGGAGTTTCGGGACCTGTATATCAGACCAGACGAAAAACAGCCCTACTATGCGTGTTTAGTGGTAGTGTTGTTCAGTTTTGCAATATGGCGACGTGAGTATTGTTTTGTGATCAACACGTGTTACGGTTCTCATCAATTTTTGATCTCCGCCTTCTTTCGAATGTTTGAAATTGAAATACCTATTTATAAAGTATATTCAAGTATATTCAATTTTAATTATTATAGATTATACAAATTTCTTAAAAATATAAACTACGTAGAACATTTTAGAATTTTTCCCGCCCTTACGCATGCCCAAACATGCAAGCTTATAGGATAAGGGGTCATGTTTTTAATATTTCAGCGTTTGCAGAAATGTGACGTCTCCGCAGTATATTCTCCGAGAGAGGACTGAAATATAGTTTAAAACTATTACAGAAACATATTTAGTACCATTTTACGTTATTTTTATTTTGTCTGGTGTATATCTTGACCAGTCTGGTCCAGGATCTACTATGCCAGACTCTGGTGCCAGAACAGCACGCCAAAGCGAAACCAGCCGGGCGCCAGGCTGCAAACAGATTCTTCCTTTCTGGCGCCCAGCTGGCGCCAGTCTGCAGTTATCTTGCTACTAGGGCAGGGAAGAACGTAACATTCTCAGTAATTGGCCGTGCCTCACTAGATAGTCACAAAAAATTAAGACAAAATCTGTTTTTTCCTCAACACTTCAAAACTCAAAGACCAATTTGCCAGCGACGAAATCCGCAGTGGGGCATGCTGAATCTAACAAATAATGACACAACAGTCACCTGCCCAGTATTGGCTGATCCACTTGTCCGTGTGCGCTTACCGCAACTCGTCAAAACACAACATTCAACAAACAATAAAAAATAATGTTTTCCGAATGATGAGTGACTTTAGGTATTTTTGGGTTGGCAGGACAACCCTTTGAGTCGAGCTACATTGAAACTAAAATATGTTTCATGCGGTTCTTTGGCTGAATTTCGACTCTAATACCTCATATTGATGAGGTGGCTAAACAAATTTAAATTCTTTTCATTTGTGCCCCCCCCCCATCCTTTTTTGCCCAGAAAAAACTTAAATTAATAAAAAAACAACTGTGGATTTTTGCAATTTCTTGACCGAGGAATTTTGGATCCCACGGAGGTTCCACAAAACCTCCACTTCATATTTCCTCACTTTCTTGGTACATCTATCGCAAGCGTATTCAAATTGTACATAGGGAAGAACGTAACATTCTCAGTAATTTCCCGTACCTCACTATACAGTAACAAAAAATGTAGGTAAAATCAGTTGTTTTTCAATACTTCAAAACTCAAAGACCAATTTGCCAGCGACGGAATCCGCAGTGGGGGCATGCTGAGTCTAACAAATGACATAATAGTCACCTGCCTAGTATTGGCTGATCCACTCGTCCGTGTGGGCTCCCCAACTTGTCAAAACACATAATTTATAAAACAATAAAAAGTAACGTTTGCCGAATGATGCGTGATTTTCAGTATTTTTGGTTTGACAGGACAACCTTTTGAATCTTGTAATATTGAAAGTAAAACGTTTTCCAGAAAGGATTCCAGACGAATCGATTGGTCTATAATAGTGATTCACTTTACTAAAGAGTAATGAAGTTGTTGTCATTTATATTATATTAAAAATCAATTTATCGTACTAAAAATGCTCTCATTCTCATCTTTTAAAGTTGATGCGAAAAAAGAAAAGATTTATTTTGTTCGAGACGTATCGATTGACCTATACGATTAGTACACTTTTTTGAATAGCAAGCAAGTTATGCTTATTCGTAATATTTAAAACATCTGTTTTAAACAGAAAAACTCTTTTGATCTTTATAATTACAAGTTTATCAGCTTGAAAAATTATCATTTTAAATACAACATTTTATTTTTCTGATTCGTCATTGTATCTTCCAAAATTTTTGTATTATTTTGTAATTTTTTATTTTTTTGCAAAGTTCTATTTTTAAATTGATCGAAATTAAAACTTCAGTTTGTCCATTATTTTCAAAATCACTGAAGTGCTCGTGAAATGAGCACCATATAAATAAAAATACAAACAAAGTAGAAACACTCGACATTGTATTTACAGCTACTTCATAATTGAGTTATATACACTGAGAAACTTTGTACTGGAGAAATTACTAAATTAGGTTACAGTCGAGGGACCAAGGCGATATTCGTATATTTTAATACAATAATCGTTAGATATGCTCTTTTTATATGAAATTTTCCTATTGATAATACGAAGTCTTAGTATTTTTTATAGTAAAATCCTAGGTAGGATAAATTAGTGAAGACATAATTAAATTATATAAAAAGAGTAGAAGTAACAAGTTCCTAAAATAACATAAAAGACTAATTTGTAAGAGGAATTGCTATTGTCTGTAGGAATATGAATTATACTATGACACATTCTATTTTTTGTATTATGGAGTAAAACAAATTCGGAAGATCGCTCTCGAATATTACTGACTTAGTAAGCGAGCCTAGCGTTGGACCGAGTGCAGCTGAGCGTGAACGATGTCAGCCGACCACCGCTCTATTGAAATTCCTTGAATTGATCAATCACTCAATTTGGTTTGATGCAAAGGTCCTTATTACAATGAATTAAAATAATTTGAAAAGTTACAATTGAAAAACAAATTTTCCACAGTGAGCAAAAATTATTTTTAAACCTCGATATTAGGATGTTTGATTACGTTAAGATATAGTCCTTAGAATATTAAAAATGTCATCACTGTGAACAATTAATGAATAATTTAATGGAAATAAATTTGAGTGCTAGCATTTACTTCATGAGGACGATAAATTTCTGGATCGCATTATATAGTTTAGCAGAATGGAAAATCGCCGTGCTGCCGCGTTGGAGACCCGTATTAGATTCCTACCAGCTTTATTTTAATCAAACTTTTCTGTTTCAGCTCGTATGCTCATGTAAAGGATACGTGTGTCATAACCTTGAACGCGAGGCGGCGCATGTTGCGTTTATTTTTTTTCGTCCGCTAATCTGACTGAACCCATTTTCACTAAGTCTCTTACTAATTCAGTGCGCCCCGATCTCTCTTCACGTTACTATAGTCCTTTGCGAATATTGCAATCTTCTGTAGATATTAATGCAAGAAATGTAGAATTTTCTTCTACTGAAATTAGTAACTGGCTACAATAATACATTGCTGGCTGGTTTACTACAGAGCTTAGTAAATACTACAAACCTTTTTTGAAATGAATGTAACATTTTTAAATTTCATTCCAATGAATTTTGTAGTTCGGCATACAGTTACTAGTTACTACTCGAAGTAGTAAACATTACAAAGTTCCGCTGTGTCCCTTCAATGCAAACTAAAAATAGTAAAATCTAGTATAATACAATTTTGATATAAAAGCTAATATTATTGATTACATAAAGGATTTACAAATTTACGTTGCATCATCAAATCATTTACAAAAATGTATTACTAATCTGCTAAAGAGTGAAACAAATTATCACTTGCCGTACACGACGTAACTTCTTGAAGGGTTTTCTGCCTCGTCCTGCATTTTTTACTACTACTGCAATCGAGTTTTTTGGCCATCCATTTCTTATAAAAAATGTGTTCTCCATAAAACTTTAAATTAAAAACAAGTTATATCTGGTCATAATAGTGTAAACTTCAAGTGACGTATACATTTTATTATCATGTGTACTTATGCTTCCTCTATGTCTATGATGAAGCAAATACATTTTCTATTGGGAAGTAAAGTCCTTGTGAATTGAATACCATATAAATATAAATACACATAAAGTAGAAACAGTGGATATCGAACTCACCGCTACTTTTTTGTTAAAGTACGCTTTTTACAGCAAAAAGTTTGTAAAAAAGTTGGACTAGTCCCAGAGTAGCATTCTTTATTAACTGAAATTAACTAATTAATTATTGAAAACTTGATTATTAAAAAAAATCCATTTTATATTTTCTTAATTTTTTATATAGATAGCTTACATTATACTATAACAGGTACTCCAAAGGTAGATCCTGTATATACTAGCGATCCCAGACCAGTAGGTCGGACCTACTCACTTTTGACCCAGAACTTTGAGAATCATTAAATACAATAATGAATATTTAGTTTTCTTTACTTTAATATTAAAAAATAATTTAATTTAATTAAAAACATAATTAATTTTAAAATCCATAATGACAATTTTTTTAATATTAAAAGGGTCATAGTCTTGATTCGAAACCAAGCGTGGGGTTGTTTCAAGGTGTAACATAAAGAAGACCAGCGCCGTTGAAAACTGGCATAGCTTGAAATCTTTAAATCGTACTACTTATATAACTACAAGTTAGACAAAATGTAGTCTTGAAAGTCGTTGGTAGTGATAATATGAGCTAACATCAAGCCACTGCATGTTTTGGAAACTAGTTGTTAGACAGCACAAGAGTTTGCGGCAAGCTTTTCTAAACCTTGCAATGCAAGGTATCCTCATAGTATCCCTTCCGTATTCTGCAACAAAAATTAACAAAAAAAAAAACAGCAAGATCAACTGTTAAATTGCTGAAATTCGAATTCTACGTTAAAATTCCCATTAAAAGGTCACGGAGTAATCGCAATAGTCTTTTTTTGAAACGGTGAAAAGTTAAAAAAATATATGACCTATAACTTCTGTTGACTGCTACTTACAGATCATGTGCTTGAAGTGTAGCATTCAACAGGCGTTATACGTCTTGTATTTTTTAAAACTTTTTACCGCTATAAAAAACTATCAAATTCCTATTGCGATTACTCCGTATCCTTCTAATAGGAATTTGAACGTAGAATCCGAATATCACAAATTTAAAAGTTGATCTTGCTGTTTTTTTCTTTAGTTCTTGTTGCATGATACGGAAGGGATACTATGTGGATACTATGAGGATACTCTGTAGAGCATCCTTTCCGTTCACTCGGTCCACTAGGGTTTAAGACACAATTATTACAAAATTTTAGACATTAGAAATATGAATGGGGACAATTCAAAAGTGTATAAAAGCCATTTGCTAAATTTTCTGGGCCACAGAAAAGACCTTTAAATTTCGAAATTTTTCAATATTTTATTAAGTTCCCGGTAATAAGCGTTGAATTCAGAAAAATTAAGAATTTGTATTCCTATTAATACGCGATTTTTTCTCCATCTAAAATCCCCCAACGGGAACAGAAGAAGTGCAAATCCTATTCCTCTCAATCGACTTAGTACAATTTAACGAAAGAATTTATTTAACCTATTTTTCATTATTAAATCTTTTTATAGCTTATAAATTCGAAAAATATTTAAATTTATAATAATTTATATTTTAATAATTTATTTAAACGTGTTAAAAAATGCAGTTAAGAAATCTATTTAAATGAGTGATTTAAAATAATTTTAACTCTTGATAGGCGGACTTGAATTAATTAAGATTAAATTTTCAAAACTTATATTCCACATGAAGGAATTAAAACAATTTATTGCACATATTTTATGAACTTATTAGAAGGAATTAAATAATCTCAAAATACAAACACTTTTGGGGAATAGAAGACATCTCTGTGAGGCGTATCTATTGGTACAATTTCAAGGAATTAAATATATTGAAAACACGTGCTCTTGTGGGGAATAGGAACCTATGCGGCGGCCACTTTGGAAATAGAAATAGATTAGTTTCTGAGATATCCTATTCTTACAATGACATTTTAGGCAGATGAAAAAATCGCGCATTCAAAATAATAGAATAATCTTCATTTTTACGCTGAAATCTGAAAATATAATATTTTCTATATTCAACGCTTATTACCGAGAGAAATCTATTCAAATGTGTGAATTAAAATAATTTTAACTTCCAGTGCATCTACTTTCAGTTGCAGCATACTACTTAAGCGACTATGAATGGGCTTGACGTCGCCTTCAGCAGAAGTTATGATATTTATTTTTTATTTTTAAAGCTGCAAAAAAACTATTGCAATTATTCCATGACATTCTAATGGCAAATTTAGCGTAGAATCCAAATGGCAACAAGTTAAATCCCCATCTTGTTGTTTTTAGTTTTAGTTTTTTTTACATGATACGAAAGGGATACTTTGTAGATCAGAGGTCTGCACAATTCACAGGTGCAGCGTGACTAAGGATCGCTCAACCTTTTTCAAGATCTATCCAATTTTTCTTTTCGACGTCAAACTGAAATAAAATTTACGAATCCACACAAAAAAAATCTCTGTTGGAAGGGCTCGGTTCTGAAAGTTGAATCAGGAGGACCTTTTTTTCTGGTAAAACTTAACAGAACTTGTAACAAAAGAGATTTGGTTTAAAGTATTTCAAATTTTAAACTAACTAATTGCGGACAGTTGTTTCTAAATGAATTTTTGCAAAATTTTAAATAAAAATCTTTTATTAAATTTTATCATTACAAATTGAAAGCTAATTCAACCGTTCAAAATTGAATTATTAAAAAATGTAACTTCTAAATAAAAATAATTTTCAGTTCAAAGTGATTCAAGTTTAAAATTTGTTAACTGTAAACTAAATTGAATGCTTTAAAGTCAAAGCTACTGAAATTATAGAATTTTAAATTGTTAGTATGATTAGATTTACTTAGAAAAAATTTAATGAAAAAATAGCATGAAAAAATAATTAAGTAAAATTTGTACTAAAATCACATCAATTGTTCAAATTATTTAGTAGAAAATGTATGTAATTTGTTAAAAATTCGCCCTTTTTGATAGAAATTTATCTTAGTTGAAAATTCAACTATTTGGATAAAATTTTATGCATTTTGTTGAAAATTAATTTGTTTAGTTGAAAGTTGGTCTTTTTTTTAATTGAAAATAGTGCATTTCGTGTAATTTTTTCGAAATACGAGGGTAGTTAAATAAGTCCTTAGAATGACCAACAGATGGCGCGCGAATCGCTCCAAATCATCTGTTTTCAGTCAGCACCACTCCCGACTAGATATATGGTGCAGTCACAGTCCACATCTTCTGAGTTTACGTGTTTTTATAACCAATTGAAAAAAAAAATTGATCGTTAAGAAAAATGGAAAAAAACGAGTTCAGAGCGGTAATCAAATATTTTGGACTCAGTATATTGGACTCAGTTCATGGCACATCTGCCCCTGCCTTAGCAACGGTTTATAACTGGGTAAATGAATTTAAGCGTGGTCGTACATCAATAAGTGACGAACCAC
>NC_046665.1:24775663-24782686 GCF_010883055.1 Belonocnema kinseyi | reverse complement strand
TAGAGCTCCAAGGAGATTATGTTGAAAAATAAAAAAAAATTTACCCAAAAAAAATTGTTTTTATACTTCATTCTAAGGACTTATTGAACTACCCTTGTAGTAAAGAAATAGTGTCATTGTTTCAAAAAAGTTTAAAATAGTTTAATAGTGTGGTGAGTCCGAGGCCTGTAGTTAGAAATTCAGTCACTGCTGGAAATTAGTACAAATTTTTAATCATTCAAATTAATAGTATTTCAAATTTCTTAGTTTTAAAGATTTTAAGTTATGCATAACCTCTGTCAAGTATCTTTTCCGAGGAGTTTTAATTGTAATTTATTTTTTTTATAATTGATTTTTAGTTAATTTAAATTGTGAGCGTAAAAAATTAAATTTTCATTAATTATTTTATTTAATATTATTATAGTAATAAAAACTAAACATTCATTATATTATTTCGTAATTCTCAGTATTACCGTGAAGATTCCAATTTTAGCGGGAAGTTCCCAATTTAATGGAGGGTCTCGAGTTTAAGGGTTCTAAGGGGCTCAAATCAGATAAAGGATTTTGACAGTCCTGGGTCAGAGCGGAGTAGCTCCGACCTACTGGCCTGGGAACGCTAGTAGACACCAGGATCGCTCTTTGTAGACCCCTGATATAGATACTACAAGGATAGAACTTTTAAATTGTTAAAATTCGGATTCTACGTTAAAATTTCCATTTGAAACTCACGGAGTAATCACAATACTTTTTTTTGCAGCGTTAAAGAAAATTTTTAAATGTCATTAACTTCTGCTGAAGGTGACTTCCAGCGCATTCATAATAGCTCAAGTAGTACGTTGCGCGCGAAGTATAAAAATAAGACTAAAAATTGGCAAATAAATGTAAATAAATATATGTAATAATTGATATGTTTAATTTTACACAAATTTAATACCTTCTACCATAGGAATAATATGAAAAATGAGAAGTTAAACAAATCCTTTACTTTTAGTCCTGAAATCTCATTTCGTAACTCAAGGACACTGCCAGTGGGCACAAAACTATGAAAATCCCAAGAACGTCCTTGGGACGTTCCTAAGATGTCCTATGTCAGGCCAATCAACGTCTCTAAGACGTCCAATGCCCTAAAGATGACTTAAAGACGTCTTAAAGACATGGGCGTTCTCGGGACATTTTTCGTACTGACATTAGACGTTTTAAGAGCATCCTTAGGATGACCAAAAGTCATGTTATAAAAGACGTCTCAGGGATGTCCCAAAGACGTCTCTAGGTTATCCTTAATTTTTTTGCCCACTGTGAAATGACAGGTACTTTATTTTTTGCGTTGCGACAATGACGCATGGGACCAGTGTGTGAAGACGAGTTAATTCGTGAAAATGGTATATCAATTTTGAATATTTCTATACATACAAATATGGTGCAAAAGTTTTAAAGTCAACGGATTTACTTCAATGCGTCAGCACGCAAACTTTTCAACATTGTTTAATGCGTCTGAATTCGTGAAAGTAAAATACACATTCTAATTCGCCCCAATTCGTCATGGCGAATTTTATCAAGTGTTAATTTATACAATTTAATCAGTAACAGGAAAACCAAAGTACGCGGCATGTAGAATTTATTGTAAATGTTCAATATATTGTCCCATAGATCCGTGGTAATAATTTGAATTGATACGCGAAGGATTGCTGGTTCAAGTCTTGATGCATGCATTTTCTATTAAATTTAATGCGAATCGACATTCATCACGCATTCATATGAATTCACATGAATTCAATTCTCGCTATCTTAATTCGTCTAAATGTGTCTTAATCTGTGTAAACGAATCGGAAAACGGGATTCACTCGCATTAAAAAAATGTTACTTCACCTTAATCCGTATAAATTCTTTCTTTTTTGCTGGGTGCGACTGCGAGAGTGCGTGAACCGGAATTGCAGCAGCATCCACTGAGTTTCGAAAATTGTAAAATAAAACCTCCTGTATTCAAGGTAATGTGGAGAGGAGATACCTCGGATAAGCGGAAATATACATAACACGGAAGAAGTAAAAAATCAAAAACATAATTTATTTTTGATATACTTGAAATGGTAAAATAAAATTTTATCACATAATCATATAAAAGTGAAGAACTTCGGAACGTATATTAATCTTTGGAGTGTATAGCATTTTTACTAATGTGGCTTAAGGGAGTAGCTTCTGTAATACAGTTACAAATGAGAATCGTTTGATATTTGGATGACAGTTTTATTAAAATGCACTCAGGCTCTGATTAAAATTTTAAAACTTTTCAGAGCTTCATAATCGAAAAATCAATTATTAAAAATGACATGTGATATTATGAGAATATGCACTTTTTGTAGTATATAAATAATTGAAAAATGAATAAATTCTGAAATAATTATAAGATATATAAAATGTTTTCCCAAATCCAAATCTGTTTCGGAAAGTGTCATTCAGAGCCTATGAGAATACAAAAAATAATGTATACCGCAAGTGTATGACCGACGTCAGCGAACTGACGATATGGCAACGTCGCTTCCGGTCCACCTGCTCTAGTTTATGCACAAATGTTTAATTGGATTTTAAAGAGGAATAGTGGAAAGTAATGTATTGCAATATGTTCCTAAAGGGATACTGGTTACGCAGTTAATTTCGAAAAATATTTGTAATGTGTTCTGCGGGGAACCTAAGTGGAAATTATAATCCGAAATTACTTTTTAAACATTTCCTTAAAGGGATCTAATAGGAATTGAATAGGGACATAATTCTAAAAGGATGTAAGCAGAACCTAAGTATACCTTAAAACGCGAAATTATGTGTTAAGAACTTTTCAGAAAGCAGAAAGAGACCGAACAGTCAGATTCCGAATTCAAATAAACTTTCTCACTGTTTGAAGGGCCTTAGTCCTCAGTCGAAGGAATTTTTCGAGTAATGTTATCATGTAGTGTGCCATGATGCTGTTTATAATATAGACGACAACGAATCCAATTGAAAATGAAGGATGTCGTGGTTATGGGTGATAAGTAGCACAAGATGAATCGACAGATGTAATTAGGGACCTAAAATTAACTTTCGAGACCGGCTAGGCGTTCTGGCCCCAGAATTCACGCATTGGCGGATAGAACGTTTTTGGAGTCTGCAGGCAACGTTTTTGCGATTTAACTATGGGCCACAAAACCACATAGGGTAAACAGAAGCACCATCGACACTTCAAGAAAAAACCTTTAAAAAAAGAAAATTATTAATTTATATGCCTGCGGTCTGGCAACGAAGATGAATCCATCTGAAAGGGCAGATCTTCTTCGTTTTTAGACAGTACCCAATAATACAATTATTCTTTGCCAAACTATTGTTATATTTATTTTTAAATTATCTATTCAAATTCAGAGAACGTCACTATATTCCCAGCGAACGACACCATTTGTACAAATACCGGCGTTTTTTAAAGAAAAGACGATGTCATTGCGAAAAGGAATATCTCCGATATTATGTGGTTATGTTGATTTCATCAGTTTACGAATTTGCTAAATTCATTCTGGTGTGTCGGCGATTGATTTTTAAGGTAAGGAAATCCAAAATCAATAAAAAATGCGTATGATTCCCCAAAAACTTCCCTCTGTTTTTTTGTGTCGGTCACTGGCATATACATATGTCGTTCACCGGTACCAAAGGTACGATAAGAATATTTCAACTACATTGAATTTACTCAAATTTGACTTATATTCATTCAATTACATTCCCAAATATAATCATCTAACCCCTGAATGTACGACAAAGAAGAAATACCTTCTCGTCTAACCTTTAGAAAACTTTCATGTGGCCTTCCTCAACGCTGCTCAGTGTTAACATAAATGGTACCTGTTGTGCAAAGTTCTCACTTTCTTTAGAAAATTATGATATCTAATTCTAAAACTACTCAGCCCATTCCTTACCAAAAACTTGAACGCGACATATATCCGAAAAACCACAACAGACACAATGCTTGTTCGAGATGCCAACAATGCGGCGCTTCTTCTGTTGTCACGCCGCGCTACCCGCCAGTGACACCGCTGCGATAAGATTCGCTTCCTCAAGTATTCCAGATATGAATGTTCAATATCACACACATTATATTTTGAATATAAACAAAACACTCCCTTAATATATTGTACACTGAACAGAAGATGTCACGGATTGTTCCGTAATATCCATATTCAGGTTAAATATAAAAGTTCTTAATATCTACTTCTGAACATCTATCCGTCTCCGTGCGGACAAACAAATCCAAAGTCAGCTTATTAGACGCCAAACAAGGATTGAGCAAAATTAAATAACGAGAGAAAAGCATATTGTCTGTCATTTTAAATAAGTCAGCCATGTCTGAGAGCCTTTTTAACGCAGCTTGCGATGTTGTAAACAATCCACAATTAATATGTCTATCATGCCTGAGAGCCTGTCTCGAGGCGTTTGCAATGTTGCAAATAATCAACTATCAATATGCCTGCCATGCTGAAGAGCCAGTATAGAAGCGTTTGCAGTGTTGCAAACAATCACACGGTCATGCCTGAGAGCCTGTCTCGAGACGTTCGCAGTGTTGTGAACAATCCATTATCAGTATGGTTGTCATAACTGAGAGCCTCTCTCGGGACGTTTGCAATGTTGAGAACAATCACAGTCAGTAGGTACGTTTGTCCTGCCTCAGATCCTGTCTCGAGGAGTTCACAACGTTTCAAACAATCTATTAGTAGTATGGTTGTCATACCTGAGAGTCTGTCTCAAAAAGTTTGCAATGCTGAGAACAAGCACAGTCAGTAAAATTGTCATGTCTGAGAGCCTGTCTCGAGACGTTTGCAATTTTGAGAACAATCACATACTCAAGAAGCACGTTTGTCATACCTGAGAGCATGCTCCTCCGCTCACCCACTATCCGGCTCGAAGGACCAAAATGTTTCTTAATTACTCGCAGACTGGTGTGATGCAGCGAAGGAATCACTGTAATCCAAATAGTGTGCCCAACAGCCGATCTAACAGAGCACTTTGTACCAAAAAAAGGTTTTGGTTGTTTGGAAAAATTATAACAGATGTAACCTCCGGAAGCTACGACCACGATCGTTCACCAAACGTTTGATCCCGACGCAACCAGAAGTAATACGTCATCCGACTCGTCACTTCCCACAACATAAGAAGACGATCGAGTCAGGAAAGCCACTTAAGAAAACAGAAACAGAAGAAAACACAAATTTTAAGAATGGAACTAAAAGACCTGAATGGTCAAAAGATATATTGACTTCAAATTAAATACTTATCAAATGGTCTCGAATAATACACTTGATTTAAACTAGTTCAAGAATCGGAAAGCTCATACTCGTCAGAACTTTGGTTGACACTGAACTTCAAAAAAAGGGGTTCGATTCTGCTAAACTAAGAGATATCACGCTGTTACCTGAATACCAACACCAACGAAAAAGGTACGACACGACACTCAAAACGGAAGGAAAATTCCAAGAAGAATAAGCATTGGGTGAAGACCATTTTGTCAACAATTAAACCCAAAGGTCACTCAAAAGAAATACAATAACATTCAATAAATTATTAACAAAATGCTTTTAATTCCTGCAATTTTTATAATTAGTAATATTCTTTGAATTATTTGAACTTTTCGAAATCCTTTAGTTCTCTGAATACCCTGTACTCTCAAGAATCCTTAAATTCTATGAATTCCATAAATTCCCTGAATTCTATACGAATTTCCGAAATTCTTTTCCTTGAATATCCCGAATTGTCTGAATTTCTAGATGCAGTAAGATAATCAGATATTAACGATTCTATCGCAAATTTACAAAAAGCCCTGTTTCCAGGGAAAATACACGTGAAACTTTATAGGCTTTAACAGCCCCTAAAAATCAATTGATTTCAATATAAAAATACGTGCATACATTTTTTGCTATTCGAACAAATCTGGGAGATGCGAGAAAAAAATGTGAAAAAATGTGTACTATCAAAATAAATCAACCTTGAGATATCTCTAGCCAATGACAAAGACAAATTTGTAACCTACCCTTATGTATCATCACAGAAGTTAAAATAAAAATTTAAAAATAAATATATAAAAAAATAAAATAAAAGTAATCTGCACAATAAATTAAAAAAAGATTTTCGTATATATTTATAATCATCTGGAAGGTATATTTTCAAAAAAATAGCCTTGAAAATATTTTTAAACTAACGTTTAGAAAGAAAGCAAGGATATAAACGTGCACAGTTGGAAAAGTGACATCTGTGCACGTCCAAGTCTACATGAGCCCATTTGTGCACGTCTGAATTTCGACGTGCACATTTCTCACTTGGATTGTACACATGCATAGATGATACTTGGCAACTGTGCACGTGCATAGACGGTACTTGGACAACTGTACAAGTGCACAGATATCAGTTGCACAGTCGGAACGTGCACAGTTATCCGTCTGACCAACGACGCGCATAGTTGCCCGTCTAGACATCGACGTGCAAAGTTGATACGTGCAAAGTTGTCCCCATAACTTAAAAATATCTAAAAATTTGCAAAATCCACTTTTTAGTAAGACGCAAAGTTTTTGTTTTATACGTGAAAAATTATGCCAAAAATGAGAAAAATAAATTTTTGAAAAACAACACAACATACATTAAAATGTTAAATGACAAAATTGTTCACCCAAAATGGATATACAAATTAGCCTTTGAACATTTTTTGATAAAACGCGCAATATTTTTTTTAATCATGAAAAATGACATCGTAAGTAACAAATCTAAATTTAATGAAAATACTAAGTAATATTTATAGAAATATACGTTTAATATAATAGCGTTTATCATAATATAGAAAACTTGGTCTTTTGGACATACATTAATCGAACGTGAAGCGCGAGATACATGATGAGAATGTATTTGTTAAAACCGAAAGAGCTTTAAGAAAAGAAAATTGAAAAGTACCAACAGCATAAAGCATGAAGCACGAGGCACTCTATACGATAGTGGACTTTTACCAGCATCATATTCAAGCGAAACCCTCCTTTAAGCGCTCTAACAGGC
>NC_046665.1:24752818-24775563 GCF_010883055.1 Belonocnema kinseyi | reverse complement strand
TATTTTATTTCTATTGCAGTGGTGGTGAACATTTACAGGAAAACCTCGAAAAATGTGTTAAGGAAGAAAGGAGAGTCAAAAGGGGTTACATAATTAGTGAACGTCCCTTAAAAACATGTTTGCTCCCTAATTTGTATATAATTACATAAAAAAAATGCCGATGCATCTAGAACACCTGAATGTAGGTTTTGTAAGATTTCTGCACCAAAGTTGTTTTTAAATGAATCGCATTTGAATGAATCAGCGAGCGGTGAACTGGCTAGACTGGTCGGTCTGTTATACTTAGAGCGCGCAATGGATGATTTCGCTCTCTTATATTACTATAACCGCAAAGCTATTTGCAGTCCCATAATGCCGATCAATGTTTTAATTGGAAATCTTTCTTTTAAAATGATTTTAAAACAAAATCAAAAGTACCCATAGAACAGAAAATGTTAAATGAACATTTTAAATCGTAATTTGTATGTCAACATTAAAAATAAAATAAAATATTAGATAGAACGGAAGGGCATGAAAACCTTTTCAGAAATTCTGTATTGAAAATTCAATTCGCATTTGTGGAAAGCAAGTTTTGATCATTTGAAAATAACGGTTTTTCGCTGGGAATGAAAATTTTATTCCCTGTAGCTCGAGGAGGGATGCTATTACAAGTCTATAAAGTTCGGGAGGTTCAGAAATAATGAACCTTATATGCTGTTGATTACTATCTCATGAATTCTTGTATAATACAGTAAATATAATCGTCAAATTCAGAAACTATCGACAATGGTTTTTGTACAGTAACGCCGCCTATACACTAAACTGATCAACCAACCGAACACCAAATCATTATATAAAAGGTATGACGACAGTAAATTTCGGTAAAATATCAATGTACTTAATCTTTCATTGGGAGCATAATTTTATGTTATATCATGTGACATTCAATATGAATGCATTATTTTTTCTACTATAAATTTAAAAACAATTTTGGGCCCAGTGGCTACCGTACTTAATTATTATGGTTTTATTTTTTCGCACATTGTATTATTTTAAACCTTTCACATTTAACTTCCAAAAGCTTTTGCACAAATGTTTTGGAAGTTATGATTTATATATGCATCATAAATAATTACTCTTTTAGCTTTTTTAAGGCTCTCTCTTTACATTCTGTATAATAATGTACATTTTACAGCAACCTACACATGTGAGTTCCTTTAAAACACTCGGACTGCTACGATTCTGCACAGTCACAGTTCTCTTTCTCTCTCTTTGTGTCCAATATTCTCTCTTTAATATCATGGCAAGAATCACTACTATTTTGGAAAACAGGTATAGAATTAATAAAATCACTCCGGGTGCTTTGGTTCGCTTTGCAGTCGCCTTGAAAATATCAGAGGCCCGCTTGTGGTGGTTGATGCGTTGTCCAAGGCACATCTGCAATAGCGGGTGGCATGCTAGATTGATTGTGCATGGACCGGGGTGCCCTCATGATATCATCTGCCGGAGGACAATGTGGACGTGGACCTGGCTCTGGCGTGTACGTAAATGTCAGCCCAGTCGCATAAATTATGCCGTCGTTGCGTACCAGAGAAACTGGAACCTGCGTTGGCTGGCGCACCCAGAGCCACTCGCCTCTGAAGAGGGAAATGTCAGGAACAACACAGAGCATGCTCTCCTGACATCTATACATTGTTTCCGCTTCCACGTCGCCAAACCAGACTCGAAGATTTGGAGTGAAATTGTCTCCAGTCAATTCTAGCATTGCCACATCGCCACCGCCATTAAGGTGCAGACTATGAACGAGCGGAACTGGAGTCACAGGTGAACGCACAGGACCCATGCCTTCGAAAAATTGGTACTCAGCTTTATCAGTGCTGATTATAGTCCAGCAGGCACCATCATTAATCATCTCTTTATTTGCCTCCTTAGGACAGAGAGTCGCCTGAAACTGAATGATCCTTTCCTGTGAGAGACACAAGTACATGTGGTCAGTGTCCTTCATGTAGAAGGCACACTTATGCAACTGCGAGACAGGATCATCGGCTTCTAAACTTGCCATTTGTTTATCCACCTTGCGAATGACTAGTCGAGGTAGTGCCATACCGGTGACTGAACATACGAGTTTCACTGTGCTGCCATAATGAACGTATCCATCTCTGACCTGGAACTCTTCTGACTCGCTCTCGTTGTCGTCTAGAAGATGGATCGTGAATGCTCCCCACTGCGTGGAGCTGGCATGGAAATTTCCATTCTCTACATGTAAATATCTAGTGCTGACTGTCTGCGATCGCAGACGGTTAAAGAGAGCTACTTTCGTTCCACTCGCGATGCAGAGGTCCGCGTTCTTTAAAGACTGCTTTTTCTTGGAAGGCTTCGATATTACCTTTATTCGTTTACTGTGGAAGACGCCGATATCGTGTCCATTACCGTAGAACATCTTCACAGAGAGCATAAAATGTTTTCTCTTGTCAGAGTCCGATATGTATAAGGTTTTTGCAGCACAGTACTGCTTTCCATTGTTGAGATCAAGCTGCTGCATGTCCTGGTCAGAATTACCAATCCCAATGAAGGCGCAAAGCTGCGAGGACTGTTCAGATTCCCCTTCTCGTAGCATCTGTTCTTGTCTCATTCTCCATCCGTCACCGAAAAGATAAATGCAGGGTGGAGGGCAAAAGAACCTCTTCTCGTTGCCGTACGATTTCTGAGCAACTTTGGCGTGCAGAATTACAATGACCATGTCGCTTCGGTCGCGTAAGTAGCGTTCCATAGCTTCCCGTGTCAGTCTTTGATCCTGGTGATCGGGTCGATAAACGCCGGAACTAAATCGCGGGTACGCTGACAAGATAGCCGTTGGCGAAGGCGGAGACTGCATGCCGTGTGCCATCGTGGGCAATCCAAATTGGTGTGGCATATTTAATCTGCTGTTCCTTAATTCCTAAGCAACGAGGCTGCTAGCTAGGTTGTTTTATCGCCTCGATTTCCGATGCATTTTCACGTTGAACACCTGGAAAAAAAATAAAGTTAAGGGGGAATGTGAATAATAATTGACTATTATAGAGTTGAATAACTAAGAACAAAACTTTTCAGAGCGGAAACATCATTAGAAACATAATCACTAACAAAGTCATATTATGTAATAAATCATAAAAATAAGCAAAAATGGTAAAGCATGTTTTTAACCAAACCTGTTTTAGCTTATTGGAGAGAAAAAGGAAACAAAATCAAAAAAGTCTACAAATACTTAAGGCCCTGGAATGTGTCAGAAAATTGTACTTCATAAACTAAGGCCAAACGGAAAAGCCATTTTGCCAGTTTTTGTATACATAATCTAAAAAGTAGAAAGGTCCTCGGTAAAAGTAGTTTTCCCGTAGAAAATTCTATGTTTTATGTATTAATCTAAAAAAAATGCGCCTTATTAGTGGCACCACAAGAATATCGCCAGCAGTTTTGGAGCATTCTACCATTTCTCTAAACATGTAGTAGATAAAATAGTTCTCTACATCGGTTTTTACTTTCTTGAAAAGATAAAAAACAGCTCTATGAACTGACCTCTGTTTTATCACTGCATAGGATCAAAAGAGAGTCCCGATACTATCTACTTCTCACACTCCTTGCACCCCGCAGATACCCAAGTCTGCCGGTAAAGAAAAATCCACTATAGCCTAGGTATTTTCATTCGATATAGACATCTTATTTGTATATTTATCGTCAAAGGAGGCCTTCACCGTATGTCTTTATACTTTTTAGCTTATTTATGCAACGAACTTGACAAATCGCTTCTCTCTTTGGCCTCGGATTATGAAGTTCAATTTACTGAAGATTTCCAGTGGCCTTAATCTTTCGCCGTACTTTTTAAACTATAAGTGTATACATGTATATAAATTTCGGTGCATATAGCTCCATCCCTTGACCCTGGAATTTGTAGTGAACAAATGGAGCTATTCGTACCGACAAATTCAGCTATTCGTACTGAAATTTCGGTACATGCAGTCACGGCCTTTAAAGTGGTTCTCGTGCGAATCGACTTTTCAACCGAATTTTTTTAAATTTCAACTGAATAAATAGAATAGTAATACCTAACTATTCATGAAATTTGAAGGAAATTAACCGAATCTAAGAAAATATAATCGACATTAATGTCGGCAATTTTTGTACGTATCGTTGTCAAACTCGTTGGAAGCAATACTCTTTTAATTTTAACAATTAGAGGCGTCGACAGCTTATTATACAAGACTAGGAGGAAGAACATGGTTATTAGCTAGATGTGCTGAAAAATAAACATAAGCATTAATCGTTTCACTAAGTGAATATAACTGTGGAAATTATTAAATTTTCGCCAAATCAATTGTTCCCCGACCTATCCTCGAACGTTACGGATTTGCTACGACGTACTGTAGACCAAAATTTTTGACAACTACGACAACACGAGAAACATCTTAAACTACTATTATCTGTTCAAAAAATAAAGTCACCTCGATTTTTGTACAGATGTACAGATGCGTGTTACAGGTGAAGGTTTTTGCCAATACTGATACGGAGTTTCAAAATGTTCACATGATTAGCGATTATTTCCTGGCGAAAGAAATGTGAAAAGTACCATAATCATATTATCATTTCCGAATACTCAACTTTGAATAGCTCTAAGTTACTGAAAATAAATTCTGAAAAAAAAGATATGACTTCGTTGATCCTTTCTGTGCAGAATGGTGAAATTTAAAGCCAAAAACAATTATTTGTTAACAAGTTAACAAAAACTCAGGGAGGTGTCATCTGCGAAACTAAGGAACGTACAGAGATGATTCTTGAAGCGAATTACACATTTCTGGCTTCTGAATGGGTTGTATGTATTTTCAATGAGCAAAAAGTTGCACTTGAATGTTTAGAAAATTATTTTCTTCTAAGTAAAATACAAAAGACTTTATGATAATCGAGGCAATTGTATCCTTATTTTTTTACATTAGGACTTAGGGACTGTGTAAACAGCTTGAGTTCGAGTGAAGGTCGTATTTGCACGCGTAGCAGTAGCGCGAGCATAGTGACCTGCTGAGAATACGGTTGCCTCGATTATCGGAAAGTCTTTTGTATTTTACTTAGAAGAAAATAATTTTTTAAACATTCAAGTTCAATTTTGCACAGAAAGGATCAACGAAGCCATATCTTTTTCTCAGAATTTTCATCATTTACTTTCAGTGACTTAGAGCTATTCAAAGATTAGTATTCGGAAATGATAATATGATTATGTTACTTTTTCACATTTCTTTCACCAAAAAATATTCGCTAATATTGTCTACATTTTGAAACTTCGTATCAGTATTGGCAAAAACTTCAACTGCAACATGCATGTTGTCTTACATTTTTAGAATTTTTTTTGCCGAGATTTTCTTGAAAATCTGTACAAAAATCGAGGTGCCTATATTTTTTGGACAGATAGTAGGAACCAACATGTTTCGAACCAATTAGGGCTTTTTCAACCGGAAAATTTTTACAGGATACGACGCTAGAAAATCTTAGTTTTGTGCTTAATATTAATCACAAATAATTAGTGGCATATCTAAAAATATTTTTTAAGGCAAACCTTTACATTTTATGTAGTTATTTGTATTAATTTTCCATACAATGTTTAGAATTTTTTTCATTTTTTCAGAGTATTGATGTAAAGTTTGTTTGAATTACTGCTTCACATAGGGACTACTGCACCAGAAATCTAGGAATTTTTCGCGACAGGAAAAAAATGGGATGTGAGAGACATTTTATTTTTTGACAGGAAATGTTATTAATTTCGAATGGGATTTTTCAATCACTTTGAACATCATGAAATTCATACAACAAGAAATTAGGCAATTTTGTCTTTTATTGTGCAAGACAATACGACTCTTACATGCCTGTTGAGCATCGTCTTGAAAATCAAAACAATTTTTGGTGACGGGATAAATGGTTAACTAGTAATTTACTATCGGTAATACAGATTGATGCATATGTGCCAAGATTACTTTGCCCTTCGCGGGTTGCAAAGGTCAACTTTCTTTTCGCTCTGCAGACATAGATGTGAAATTTCCATACACAAATAAGATAAAATATCGCGTGTAACGTGGGAGAAATTAGTTTTTTCTAAACTCATGCAGCAAACCTTCCTAGACACAAGCATTCAATTTTCAATGCGTAACTCTAAAGTCTTTACTTTAAAAATTTTCATTTTTGAGTCTTACAAGGGGAAGGCCTGAGGGTCAAAATTCACATCGAGGTCGCGTGAACATAATTCGAAAGATTATCGAATTTAATTCGACACGTGTTACGGCTTTTTTGTAAAGATAATAATTTAAAAAAATAAATATTGAATAGTTTTTGGAAAACACCCTTAACTCTAAAGATTATTAAGTTGTGATTTAAGTGAGGGGCAGAGAGAGAGAGAGAGAGAGAGAGAGAGAGAGAAAGAAAGAGCGAGAGCATAGAAAGGGAAAGAACAAAAAAATTCGAGAAAATGCCGAAACACACAGTTGCGGATTTCACTAAAACATCGGATGGCTATCTCGAGGCATCGTGATTTCGGAGAAGTCAGTATTTGCTTACGGCGTCCTCCAAAATTTTTAAACGCCGAGAAAAAAGGTTTGTACTTCGAGAAACACTGCACTGCATCAATTATAAGTTAGAAAATGTAAAATCATTATTAAAAGTATGTACTTTTAATAAACGTGCACATTTTGTATGGTCGAATATGTTATTTTCGATTCGACATGCTTTCATTTTAGGATCGCTTTATTCGATTCGATCGGTTCGTCGATCAAATATCGGGAAGTGCCACTAATTTGAAAGGACTTAGATGGAAATTGAGGAGTTGCGTGTAGAGGAATTTTTGTACACAGGTGGTAACAGTCGGTAAGCGCGATTAGCAGCGAGAGCATGAACATTTTAAGAGGAAACTTACGGAAGTGGATGAGACTTGCGGAAGACTGAACGATATGAAAAGGCAAGAGGAGAAGTAAAAGACGAGTTAAGAAAAGTGAAATATAAAATAATTCACACAAAAAAAACCATAATTTTTAGTCATTCGTTCCATATAAAATATTGAATTTTTATTTCAAATGAATAAGTGTTCACATCCATACATTTAACCGACGTTTCGAAAAGGCTACGTGTATTTTTCAAGGGTTAATTAAACTAAATCAAAAACATGTTTTCGTATGCTAAACTTCAATGCAATATATCAGTGATGGGTAAGTTACTTTTTAAAAGGAACTAGTTACCGTTACGCCACGAAAAAAAGTAACTAGTTACCGTTACGTCACGAAAAAAGTAACTAGTTACCGTTACAATTTTAAAATATAAGTTTTTCTTAGTCGTCCCGTTTCGTCGCAGAAGGATGAGGTTATGGCGGGGAAGTAAATCACTTCGTAATCCCACAAACACAAAAATCACAACAACGTCGGACAGAGACACACACTTAAAGTTTGAGATGAAGTTAATGGAAAAAACACAAGATAAACGATTGACAATTTTTATAAAACAGAATTTCTGTAAATATAAAAAGGATAGTTTTCGACATAAAGAAAATTAGAAACATCCGATTCGCTTCAAATCACGAAGAAAACAGAACCAGTATTCACAGAGTTTCTCCAATTTTACAACTTACGAGGTTCAAAGGAACGGTGCTTTAGTTATTAAAAGGGCTGTGGCCGTAATTCCACCTGAAAATTGAGATGACCGAATGCCGGTTTCCTTTAGTAGGCGACAACCGTAGTGACCACGTGTTCTCAAAATTTGTTTCTCTTTACAACAGGATAGTATATTTTTGACAGTTTTTCCACGTCGCTTCTTAAATTGACAGCATTCTCATTACCAGCGATATGACATATTTCGAACATCAGACGTTTGCGATAGTGACATTCATTCGCAAGAATTTTCGCGTTATCAAAATCGAAAAAATCATCTTTCTCAATACTATGCTTAGAGAGCATTGTCTGTTTGTTAGGGACCTTATTTATGTCTTTCTTGTGTTATTTAACCCTTACTTCTAACGGACCTTTAATTTGGCCTATGTAAACCGCTTTGCAATTTTGACCTTTGCACCAAATGCCATAAACAATAGCGCTATTTTGCAAATTATTTGATTTATCTTTAGTGGGCCTCAAGACTGACGTAAGGTCTCTTTTGTTTTTAAACGCCGCAGTTATGTCATAATGCCCGAGAACTCTCGCAATTCGCTCAGATTGACCTTCAACAAATGTAATGCTAATAAAAGACCTAATTTCCGCATTTTGAACTATTTCGTCAACTCTACGTTGTTCATTTCGGGTCAAGATATGTAATATGAAATTTACATTACCTTTAACAAATTATTCCAGGTAAAAGTAAAAGTGGGTGATTTGAATCAAAATTTAGGCATCTACCAGACCAGGTGGGTTTGCGATACCAATTACACTTTACTTCTTGAACGTCATTCCTATGAAGAGTTACATCCAGAAAGTTTATAGCCCTATTATGTTCCTTCTCTAGCGTCAATTTAATCTCTTAATCAATTGAATTACAAACTTTTAGAACGTTTTCTACTTCGTTTTCCAGAACAGCTACCAATGTTGAAGGTCTATCTGAGCGAATTAGAGTTTTCGGGCATTATTACATAACTACGGCGTTTAAAAACAGAAGAGACCTTACGTCGGTCCTGAGCCCCATTAAAGATAAACTAAATAATTTGCAAAATAGCGATATTGTTTATGGAATTTGGTGTAAGGGTCAAAATTGCAAAGCGGTTTACATAGACCAAACTAAACGTCCGTTAGGAGTAAGGGTTAAAAAACGCGAAAATTCTTGCGAATGAATGTCACTATCGCAAACCTCTGATGTTGGAAATGTGTCATATTGCTGGTAATGAGAATGCTGTCAATTTAAGAACCGACGTGGAAAAACTTTCAAAAATATATTACTCTGTTGTGAAGCGAAAAAAATTTTGAGAACACGTGATCAATACGGTTGTCGCCTCCTAAAGGGAACCGGCAATCGATCATCTCAATTTTCAGGTAGAATTACGGCCGTAGCCCTTTTAATAATTAAAGCACCGTTCCTTTAAACCCCGTAAGTTGTAAAATTGGAGGACATCTGTGAATACTGTTTCAGTTTTCTTCGTGGTTTGAAGCGGAGCAGATGTCTTTAATTATCATTATGTCGAAAACTATCCTTTTATATTTACGGAGATTGTGTTTTATAAAAATTCTCAATCGTTGTTTTTGTGTTTCTTTCCATTAACTTCATCTCAAACTTTGAGTGTGTGTCTGTGCGACGTTTTTGTGAATTTTGTGATTGTGGGATTACAAAGTGATTTACTTCCCCGCAATCACCTCATCCTTCTGCGACGGAACGGGATGACCATACAGAGAGGGAGTTAACGGTGAAAGAGAGAGAGAGATCGAGAAGGAGAAAGAGAGAGTGAGAGAAGCTGCACGACATATAAATACTAAGTGCATGAAAACGTATTTCTTATCAAATAATGAATGCCAAACCTTTAATTTTAATTTCATTTAAATCTTATATGTTTAAATCTTATATCTGGAACTGAGGAGGACCCCTAACTGTGGTCGAAACGTTTGCCATTCTAATAATTTAAGAAATGCATGTTTTATAATTAGGTATCTTCATAAGATCCTAATGCCAATGAAAAATTTCTTCAAACGAATTTAATGATTGGGTCAATTAAATCCGGCGTCTTTCAAAAAAGCAGTAAAGATTTCACTGATCAAAATCATTTAATTTCGAAACAAAGAGAAGAATTTTAAATAACAATAATGAATCTTCAACCAAACAAAGATTTTAACAAAGTAGTTCAACTTTTAACGCAGAAGTTTGATTCTCTTACCAAAAAGACGAATTTTCAACAACTAAAAATTTCTAAGTCAAGAAAGAAAAAAAATGTCATCCAAATTGATGAACTTTTACAAAAGAGTTAATCTTTAACCAAACAATTGTAGTTTAACCAATAAAGAAGAAATTTCGATCCAAAAAATTGCTTTCTACCAATAAATACGAAGTCCCAACTAAAAAAGATAAATTTTCAAAAAAAAATGGAAAACCATCATATTCAGGTAGATGTTGAATTAAAATAACAAAAACGAATTTTCCACAAAATATTTAAATGTTGAAACATAGATTTGAACCACGAAACAAAAAAAATCGTTTTTAATCAAATTGTTGATTTTGCAACATAATAATAAAATTCTGAACTAAAAGTATAATCGTTTTGCTACTGGCACTTTTCGCTTTCTTATTATTAACTTGCCTTAACCAAAACAAACTAATTTTAAAACCAAACAAAAATTAATTTTTCTAAAAAGAGTTGAATTTTTAACCAGCAAAGATTCTTCACCAAAAGAAATGCACTTTTTATGCAAAAATGTGTCTTCTACCACAAAAATGTATTTTTTAACAAAAAATTGTATTAACTAAACAGTTCAATTTGCAAACGAAGAGATTAATTTTTTACCAAAGAAGATTTTTTTAACAAAATACATGAATTTTCACAAAAATATTTACAATTAAAGAATTTTCAATCAAAGAATTTGGAAAAAATTCGAGTAAGTATAAGATACACTGTTAAAAATAATATTATATTTAATGTTAATCACTTACAAGAAAAATCAGATAATTCTAATTTTCACAAATTCAAAATAAGTTAAGCAGTAATTTTCAATTGTAAATAATAATACATGATACCTTCTTCTTGTTAACCAGAAATAAAATTGTATTTTTAGTCAAAAAGTTCAATTCAGCAAATAAATAACAGACCTAACCTAAAATTAACGGTCTTCGCCTTAAATTTGGACTATTTAAAGCGAAATTAGGAAAAAGTTTTACCCTTACATTGAACTTTCATAATAAATAATAATTCAGTCGACAAATTCTAGATAATTAAGTAAATTGAGAATATTTTATAAGATTTACAGAAATTAAAGCACGTTGAGTTTTTACGCACATTGCTATACTGACCTGTACATTAAATTTAATACACATGTATGTTAAATTCACTAAACCAATATATGTTACATTTCAGTAGCGGTAGTGGATATTTGCTTCACACAAATGGATATTAAACCTCATACATATTTTTCTCACAGTGTATATTTAGAAGTTTTGAAAAGATTGCAAAATAATTTAAAGCATGAAACAATTTTTAAAAATTGTAAGCAAAACGTAGATTTTAGAAGATTCTGAAGACAATATTTAAAAGCTTTCTAGATATTTTGAAAAGTTTAAAAATAATACAACAATTTTATCCAAATTCCCAGGAAAACTAAAAATTAATTTCTTTTTGAAAAATATTCAATTTTTTTAAATTTTCAAAATAAAATATGGAAGATTTTCAAGTAAAAATTTTAAATATGTCCCACATAAGTTTATTTTATACAGTTCCAAAAAAACCCATAAGTGAACAATTTCGGTCCACAAGTTAGCTATGCATATACATCTGAAACTTGTGAAAAAATACAGTAATAGTTCTTGTGAAGAACTAAAACAGTCCTCGTTACCTCAGCAATATCTTTAGGAATTTTATTCATTTTTTAAAATCAATTAGATTCTTATTGGACATTGTGTCTTCATTATAAATAAAAGTATTAGTCGGAAATAAATTTCAAGTATACAAATTTCAAGTATAACAAAAATTTTTATAATGTTAAAAATTCTTATTACGTTTAAATACACTGTTGAGGAATTTTTAAGCTCTTCAGAAAATGCTCGTTTTGTAAAATAGAAATATTGAAGAGGTTTATATCTAGGGCGAGGTAATCATAAATTTTCCCGCAATACCTGGCACCAATACATAAAGGCGGGCGATTGTCTTTTCCTCCGCGGCTATTTTGAAAATTGTACCCTGAATTAAAAATACTGCTATAGTCCTAGAGTATTAGTCGGAAAGAAACTTCAAGTACACAGGCAGATTCCTTACTAACATATCTCTAGTATTTTTTCAATTTGTTTGTAAAAGTTAATTAAAAATACTATTTTAACACATAAAAAGCAGAATGATGAGTCTTCGGCCATAAAAATGTATTTTTAAACAAAGCTAAAATTAATAAATTTGTATCCAAATACATAGTTTAGTTCTTAACCGAAAAGATTAATTTTTAACAAAATACATAAATTTTCACAAAAATATTTAAAATTTAGGAATTTTTACCTAATAGTTAAATTTTCAAACAAAGAAATTAAACTAATCAGACTTCCGCTGACGTAAGTATACAGGTATTTACGGCGGAATTGATCACCGCCCGTTTTGAATAGTGAAGTTTAAGGAAATCTCAATTTTATTTTATTATATATATTTTACTATTTCTCCACCACTTCCTGATCAGTCTAAACATATTGTTCGAAAGAAACGAATCTTGGCCAAATCTGGAAAACAGGACTTTGCGCAGCCGACATTTTTACAACGACAACGACAACAGCGACGACAGACACCGACGTAAGAACTTCCTTTTTTGACCCAGGGGGTCTCAAAATACTCTGAACATTGCGCTAACTAAATAGTAATGTATTGTATTCCGATAGCTAGAACCACAAAATTTATATTTAAAAAAATGAAAGTTAGCTGAAGTTTGCTATACTTGTGCCCATTTGTGCAGTAAACTGTTTTACCAACGGAAATCACTAGAGCATTATCGACAGGTTTTGTAGGCGGTTAAAAGAAATACACAATTTTGTGTAGTGAACGGGGTATCTACTTTGTCTGCAAAACTTAAGAAACCTGTAATTATCAGGGAATTTTTATACATCTAGAAAAACGTGAAAATTTAAGGTGTTTTTCTTAAAGTTAATGGTTTTTTTCGAGAGCGTGCTTAATTTTCTTTTTGTCTTGCAATATAAAATTGAATAATAATGATTTTAAATTTATAAAAGTTGATGCATATTACTGCATTTAATTATGTTGTTGAAAACTTTTTCTTTTAATTAGTTTTTTTACTGAAATTTTACAATTCTATTTTTGGTTAAAAACTGATCACTTTTAGTTGAAAATTAATTTCTTTATTTGATAATTCGGCATTTTGTTCGCAATTTTTCTCATTGATGGAAGAATATTTCTTACTCAAAAAATTTAATCTAGAAAGTCGCCTTTTTCAGTTTCGAATATCCCCTACTACGTCTTTCGTTGAAAGAAAAGTTTTTGGAATAAAAATGTAATTACTTGGTTGTAAGTCCAAATTTTGTGTGTAAGTTAATTTTTATGGTTGAAGATACATCAATGCAACCAGAAATTCAGTTTTTTGGTTCAACATAAATTTTTTTAATAAAAAATTTAAATCTTCAATTTTTGTTTGCAAATTACCTTCTTTTTTATTAGTTCTTTTTTATAGAAATTAACCTTCTTGGTTAAAAATTTATCTCTTTTATTGTAAATTTGAATATTCTAATGAAAGATTAACTATTCAATTTTTTAATTGACAATCTGCGTGTTTTTTAATTGAAAATTCATCTTTTTGTCATAAAGTTAATCTATTCGAGTTGGAGGGCCAGAATTTTAGTCGGACATTCATCATTTCTGTTGAAAATTAATTTTTGAAACTGAAAATTTTACTATTCCATTTGTGGTTGAAAATTGATCTTCCATAGTTCGAAATTCAACTATTCGAGTATTTGTTTGCAAAATTGTCCTCTTCAGTTGAAAATTCATGTACTTTTTGGAAAGCTGTCTTTTTAATTAATCTTTTTGTTTAAAAATTAATCATTTTGTTTTAAAATCAATCTTCTCGTTTTAAAATTCACTTTTCGGTTCAAAATTAAACTATTCCAGTTCTAAGTTACACCCTTTTGTTAAAATTTCATCTTTGTGAGTTAAAATTGATCTATTCAACTTACATATGCAATCATTTTAGTTAAAAATTAATATTTTTGGTTAAAAATTCAATTACTCTCGTAAAAAGTTCATAATTTTAGTTGAAAAATCATAACTTTGTTTGAAAAAATAACTAATAAAAAAAAATGTTTTGGTTGAAATATATATTTTTTAAAGTGAAAATGTAATTATTCTAATTTAACCCTCTCGACGTACACTGGTATGAATCTGAACCAGAAAAATTTTCAAGTTGCTGGCATTTTCCGCTTTCACTTTTCCTAGATATACCCCTGCTACGAAAAAATATGCGGTGCCTCTCTAGCATCTATTGTCGTTGAGTCCGCGTTCATTTGTGGCTTGGCTGCCGAAGTAACAGGTTCTAAACTTCGAGTGAGTGCATATTTGCACAAGTGTTTCTTGTGTGCGTGCAATATCGTTGCCGACTCCGAAATATAAAAGTAGTGAATTTTGCTATTGGGCACTTGGATTTCTATTAAAAGTAAGTAAATTTAATCTTTCTTACAACAATTATATATTTTAATATATTATTTGAACAAAATTGCAAAGAAAACATTTTTTCGCATTTGATAGCGACCTTAAATAAATTTCATGTTGCTAAAATTTGTGTACATTTTCGTAAGTCATTTCTAATAATAATCAATTCACAATAATTATTTAATAATTTATGTTTCAGAATAAGTGCCCGGGTTTATAATCTCCGAAGTGCGGAAGATATGGCAGCGTCTCTGTTGGATTCGGAAGCGGAGCATTTTTCCGAGGACAGTGACGATAGAAGATTATCTGGAGTATCTGATGATCAAGGTAAGTTGATAAATGAATAGATAATTATATGATTTTTTATACAGCATATTTCGACCGGCTTTATATAAAATTAAACGGAATACCGTGTATTTGAAACATACGCTGCCGATCAAAAGTTTTCGTACACCTATTTTTTCATGACTGATTAAGTTCTCTTAATTTTAATTATGCCTGAGCTAAAAAATGTTCTCTTCACGAGATTGATTGCTCTCCAAATTCTGTATAAAGTGAGCCTAGGATGAAGACAATTTGTCTATTTTGTAAGCAGTTATTAAAACATTTCTTATCATATTGTAAAAACTGGGAGTTGTAACAAAAAAGTTGGAAAAATTTCAATATTCTTTGCGGTGAGAAAAATATTTTTGCAAAATATATGAAACATGATCGCAAAGTTTCTATGAAATTCCCTGAAAGTATATATTTATTTAATTTTTATTCTGATTTGCCTGTAGATAAAATGTTCGGCTTGGTGGAACCGCACCTTCGGCGAAGATTAGGGTTACCTATATTACGAGCTTCGATCAAAAGAATTATACACACAGTTTTAGAAATGGATGAGCCCGCACCAGTAGCATTGAGTGTTATTAGAAAGAACACAAGGTCAAGATGTCACATGTGTGAAACCGCTGTTTCTAGTCAAACACGCATGAGGTACCCGAACTGCATGCGCAGAATGTGTGACGACCATCGTGCACCTGTATGCATTGGATGCGAGCTTTTTGCCGAGAATTTAGTATTTCCTTGTATTTTTAAGTATTTACATAATTTTTATGATAAATAAATGGGTTTATGGTATTTTCTTGTTATTCAATATATTTCCTCTTACTTGTCCAATCTGAAAGCACGAAAATCCCTCTTTGGAAATATAGTAAATTCGGGGGCATGGGAAAAATACTTAGTATGGTTATATTATTTTTCTTTTTTTCTTCTTCTTTATGAACAATGTTTAAGCTAATTAATCGCGTTGATTTCGTTGAATTTTCATTAAAGTGAAAAAAAATCAGATTTTTCAGAAGAAAAAATCATTTTTTCAAAAAAGTAATTTGTTTAAAACAATTTTTTTATAACAAAATGTATATTTTTGTTAATTTCAATTGCAGAATTGTATTCTACGGAAGATTTCACACCAAAAGCATGTATCTTTCGATATGCTTTGAACATTTCTTCATCTTTAAATCAGCTGCTGAAATCACCAAATCCCAATTTGCACCTATTTACGGTACATGGGTGCTGGAATGAAGTGTACGGTGAGAGGGTTAATATTCCATTATTTTAGTAAAAATTTCAAGTCTTTGGTTGAATATTACTTTTATAGACAAAAATTTAACTATTCAAATTTTGATTAACAAATTATATTCTTTTATTGAAAACTCATCTTTCCGATTTAAAATTCATCTATTTCCGTCGAAAATTCATTATTTCAGTGAAAAATGCTTCGCTTCTGTTGAATTTTGTTGTTGTTGAAATTAATTTTCTTTTAGCTGAAAATGTAACCATTCAAATCCAAACTCAGATATTTTCGAGGACCGACTTGTTTATTCGCAGGTAATAACCGGTAATCCGTGAGTGCAACAAAAGGTTATAGGTTGAAGTCTTGAGGGCGGGCGTCATCTATTCCTTTCTTCCGTTTATTCAGAAACGGTATCCACTCCGAAATCAGACTGTGCTACTTTTACAAACGAAACTGTTTTGCCTTAAAGTCTTCAAACAGAGATGATTTGATCGAGAATCACTCACTTTTTGTTGATTAAAAATATGTAGATTTAAAAAAAATATATTTCTAAGAGAAGCCTGCATTAAGAAATATTATAATACTTGATATTCAATAAACAAAACTGCAATTTTGTCATGATTTTAAGTATGGTTTTGCACAAACAAACCAGTTTTGTCTCAAAGTCTTTAATCAGAGATATTATCGAGAATCACTCACTTCTTGTTGATAACAAAAATGTAAATTAAAAAAAAAGAATATTTTTAAGAGAATCCTGCCTTGAGAAATATTATATAATTTAATATTCAATAAGAAAAAATGCAATTTTATCATTATGCTAAACGTGGTTTTGCACAATCAAAACTTTTTTGTACAAAATTTTTCACTCAGAGATGATTCGATCGAGAATATAGTGTAAAATTATGTTCTTATAATTTGTAATATTTTTCCATTGTAGAGAGCTTAGAAATGTACAATCAATTTAGAAATTTAGCGGTGTAATAATATAATGTTACTATTTTTCAAACAGGCAATCATAACCAGAAATTTCGTCTCACTAGAAATCTAAATGTAATGTCCCCACCTTACCGGCATTACAGTTTTTGCGGAGATAGCCTTAAATTCGATTTTTATGTTCATCATCAAAAACGTACGTTAAAATATGAATTAATAAGACATTGAACTTTAAATTACGAGTTCATTAAATCATAAATAAAGGAAATTAATTATATATGTTAAACTATCGATCTGTGATGCATGAATAGATCAGCAGTGACCAATGGCGGTAAATCAAGGAACTAAAAGCCGACTTTTCTACACTATTTCGCTTGATTTATATTGTTTTGGTTTGTGCAAAACAACGTCTAAATAAATTAATAAATCAATCTTTTTTCGCTTATAATAATGTTCATTATTACTTTCCGCATGACTTTTTCCCACATCTCGCTTTTTTTGGCTTCAAATGTCCATTTTTGTTTGGTTTTTTGGATTTTGCAAATCCTATAACTTTGGTCATTTTATTTTATGAAAAAAAAATCATTGGGATAAATTATTAATATTTTTGTGTACTATAAATGGCTGTCGATGGTAATTTTTCGCATAAAACTAATACCTTCTTATTATAGATGAGAATGTGGCAGTAGCATGGATGATGGTGGTGTTGGGTAAGATGTAGAAGAAGAGAAGGAAGAGGAATGGAGAAGCAAAGATTGCAAATAAGAGAGAAATTAGGTGTAAGAAGACTGTAAAAATTGCAAATAGTAGATAAGTATTAGGTGTTAGCCGCGGAGGCAGAGGCGGATTGGATATAAGGTGTGGATGGATATAAATTTTTAAGAGGTAGTTGTAAGAAAATTCTGTAAAAAATTGGAAGTGTAAGCAAGTCAATTTTTTAAAGAAGCAAGTTCTAGTCGCTTTGCTTGATGTGAATGCCGCCTTTGATAATGTCAATATAGATATTTTCATTGGAAAACTTGCCTACATTGGATATCTGAAAAACCTAGTAGCCTTTGTGAAGCATCTCACTCATTCCAGATTCATATTTTCCGATTTCAATATAGATTTTCCATTAATGGTGTTTAAAGGGTCCCACAGGGAGGGGTGTTCAGTCCGTTACTGTACATTTTCTACGTGGCACAGTGGGAGGAAATGCACTTTTTCCATATATTGTGACATTACCACAATATATGGTTCAAGCCCTGTTGTTCCTGGCCACATTTACATTTGGATCGTCGATGAATTCAATTTAAGAGATCGAGGCAGCCAAATTCTAATGATTAGCCCGGCAACGGTTAATGGTCCTGATGAATTTTCGTTTAAACTTATTATTTGCAATACGAGTATTTACAATGGAATCTTCATTAAAGGATTTGCAAAAATCAGTAAAAGGTATTTTAGAAATATCACATCTATTTAAAGAAGTAGCAGCCTTAGCTAGAGCGTCAACCTCCTCATTTCCTCAGATCCCCCTGTGAGAAGGAACCCAATGAAAGCTAATATTGTTTGCATTTTGATTCGAGGAGATGAACTGACTGAATTTTTCTTTGATTTCAAGAATGTAGGAGTTAATTTTAATTTTGATTTTGTTGTTCTGGAGACTCTGCAAGGCACTCAGAGAGTCTGAGAAAATGAGAAAGTTGGAGCCAGTATTTTGGTTTGCGATGTCGAGAGCGTCGCTTAAGACAGGACATTCTGCAGTGAATATAGATGCTTTTTGATATATACTTTTTTTAATCGTAATGTTCAGTTTGGGACAAAAACATGCTGACCTCACAAAGTCATTATGCACCTTCCATACTTTTCAAATGCAGTTAGGTAGCTTGAAAGAGCTGCATTTGTAAGCGAGCTGCTGTTTGAGCAAATTTTTGGCTAAGTAGCATTGAAAGAGAGATTTTGTGCGGTGAATTACTGAAGTGACTTTAGATTACGCGAGTAAGATGTTAGTAAGAGTTGAAATGCGGTATCCCAGGACAGAACATATGGCCGAGTTTTGAATTTTTTCGAGTTTGTCAAAGATGAGTTTGCTATTTGAAAGATATACAAAGGAGCCATATTCCATTATGGATCGAATGTACGTTTTGTACATTTGTTTTTCACAGCTTCGACCTGTAGTTTGAAGGACAAGTTATAATCAAAGATTACTCCCAAAAAGCGTGTCGAATTTTTTGATCTTATAGTGTGACCATCGATAGTGATTTCAGCATTTCCGAGGGATATCCGTTGTTTCTTCAAATGAATGAGAACAGTTTTAGCAGGAGAGCTATCCTTAAATTCTGAAGAGCTTGACACTCTGAACTTTTGTCTCTTCTACTTGTTTATTAATGATTTTTCACACAAAGTATGCAAAAACTAAAAAATTTTACACATCAATTTTTTACGATGTAATAACTGATTAGGTAAACTTTATATTGGCTTAAATAAATGTTTAGGGTCTCATAGAATACAAATAATTCGCTCATTAGTCCATTTATTTGTTATAAACAAATTTTATGAACAAATTAGCAAATAGTCTTATTATCGGTAAAAAAATTTCTGTTTACTAAAAGTGCATCATATTAATGTAGGAATGATATACAATTACAGGAATATATAAAAGTTTATAATAACCTTTGTTATAAACAATTCTTATGGCAAAATATTAAAATTTGAGATTTTTTCAAATTATAATTCCCTTCAAACGCCAGAACAACTTCAGGTATTTCTTAAAATAATAAATATTTAATAGTATTTGATAAAATATAACAATTTAAATTTTTATAAACAAATTAGATAAACAAATTAAAAATTTTGGCTCTTTTGGATAGATTTTTTTTTGTTTTTGCACTGGAAATGTTTTAAGCTATTGGATGAATGACTGCTAGTCACAAAAATATTAGAAAAGTTAACAATAACAATAACAATTGTTATAAATAATTCTCTATATAAAGTATTCAAATTTAAGGTTTTATCTAATTTGAATTTTCTTTAATAGCTAGAATGGCTACTGCCATTCTTTAATTAATAATGTATCTTTGGTAATATTTAGTAAAATATAGCAACTTAAATCTTTATAAACAAATTCCAAATTTTCCCAATTTCACGTAGAAAAAAATTCTGGTTTCTTCAAATGAATAATTTATAAATAGAATTCTTTTCCGTAGTCATGGTATTCAAAGTTATCACTTGTTTTAATAACTTTCGCTTGTTTCGATATTCCCTTTCAGAAATATGTGCATTGGACTAAGAGTTTTTTCACAGTTGTATTCTTTTCTGCATTACATTATATTTGTTTTCTTTATTTGTTTCGTTTTCTAATTCTGGGATTTTGTGTTAATAATAGACGTAAGTATTAAATGATTTTAGGCAATTGTAAAAAAATTTGTTGGGTTTAATATTTGTCCAATAAATGGTGTTCCATTAGGACAAAATGGATGCATTAAAAGTTCTCAAAAGGACCCTATCCGATTTTTTAATTTCTAATTCCAATGGAGGTGTGGAAGATTTGGCGCAGTATTTAAAAAGAGAATTTAATTTAAGCGATAAACAACTGGAAAAGGTTAGAAACAAATTGAATCATGATTTTATTCATCATTTTAAAAGGAAATGACAAGAGTTCAGCATCTAGTAAAGCTTGTTTCAACCACAAGTTTACAGGTTGGTTGAGCACATATTTTATCGTGGAATTTCCACCTGAATTTAATGACAAAGGCGAAAGGCCTAACTTAGGTGACTTTGCAAAATGTTCTGCTTCAACAAAACGAAGAAAATTAATGGATATACATGAAAAATATACTGACCTCGAAATAAGAGAGGTTTTTTTTAAACTCACTAAATCTATGTGATAATCAGAATTCATTAATTCAACGTCATCTTCCGATGAAAATGAAAATATGAATGATTTCTTGATTCCTTACACATTAGAAGAAGCTTTGGCGTTAATAGAGAAAGCTGATTTGTCTAAAAGTCAGTATCACATGATCCATATGCAGGCAAAAATGAGAAATGCTGACATTTACCCAGCATACGACAATTTGGCAAAAGCTAAAGAAGAATGCTATCCAGATTCGATTAAGGTAACGGAAAAGGGTTTTACAATCGGTTAAAAATCTTTATTAGATCATGATATCTCGGATTTTTAAAAATCGTGATATTTCTCTTTCATTTACGGATATAAGGAAACCTCATAACTTGAAGTTAATTGTGAAATATAGTACGATTGTGATGGTTCTTCTAGCCAAAGCACGTACAAGCAAAAGAAACATGATCCAGATATGGTGGATAATAGTATCTTCACGGTTTCAATGGTACCACTGAAACTTCATTTAGAGAATTTGGTCAATTCTGTAGTATGGCAAAATCCCAATCCATCGTCAAAATCATATTGCAGGCCAATACTATAGGAATTGGCAAAAGAAACCCAAGAAAAAACCAATTCAGTAATATCATCACTTCAAAAATAAATCGATAAAATGAAGCCCACAATAATAAAGAACGATTCCGGTACTTTTTTGGTAAAAACTGATATGATGTTGATGATGCTCGATCAAAAATTTTGCCAGGCTCTTTCTGGAACTTTATCATCTACGACTTGCTACATTTGTAAAGCTACACCTAAAGAGCTGAATAACTTAGATAGAGTCAAAGGCAAAGTTATAGATATGAAGTCATATGATTATGGTTGCCAACACTACATGCTAGGATTTAGTTTATGGAAAATCTTTTACATATAGCCTATCGACTCGATTTTAAGAAATGGCGAGTAGATACGAATGTATATAAAGATTTGCAAAAGAAGGCGAAGACTCGAATTTGCAAAGCTTTTCATCAGAAGACAGGATTGGTAATAGATACAGTAAAATAAGGCTCAGGCACATCCAATGATGGGAATACCGCAAAAAGGTTTTTTGCAGACCCTGACATAACAGCAGAAATTACAGGAATAGACTTGGAGTTAGTGGAAAGATTTGCCTACATTCTGCATAAATTAGCAAGTACAGAGCCAACTGACTTGGAAAGATTTGAACTATATACGATGGAAACCGCAAAACTGTACGTACGTTGATACCCTTAATACTACATGCCTGTAACTGTCCATAAGATATTAGTGCATGGAGCTGATGTTATGAAACATTTTCCATTACCAATTGCACAGTTTTTCGAAGAAGTAGTTAAAGCTCGGAATAAAGACTACAAGAATATTCGAGAGTTCAATTCACGCAAGTCTTTTCGTGTTGCTACTAACACTAATTTAGCAAACAACCTGTTAGTGAGTTCGGATCCATGTATCAGTTACGAAAGAAGAAATATTAATTCTGAAATTTATGAAAAACTACTTGATTTTCTGCATTCATTGCCAATCCCGTTTTCTGATATGAATCTCTGCAAACTTAGGCGTTTGCCTATCAAGTCGGTGAGTTATTGTCAAAAGATTTTATATTGAGTCAATCCTAGCATGTAGTGTTATGATTCATTCTCAATCTATTGCGATTGAAACCCCGATTTTTTATATAAAGATTTAAGTTGTTATATTTCACTAAATACCATAAAAGATACATTTTTCAGGAATATCAGTAGCCATTCTATCGATTAAAGGAAATTAAAATTTGATAAAACCTTAAACCATAAAACCTTATATTAAATATTATTAAATATTTATTATTTTAAGAAATACCTGCAGTCGTTCTGGCCATTGAAGGAAATTATAATTTGAAAAAATCTGAAATTTTTATATTTTGACATAATAATTTTTCATAACAATTCTTATTATAAACTTTTAAATTATTCTTGTAATTATGTATCATTCCTACATTAATATGAAGCACTTTTAGTGAACAGAATTTTGTTTACCGATAATAAGACTATTTGCTAATTTGTTCATAAAATTTGTTTATAACAAATAAATGGACTAATGAGCAAATTATTTGTATTCTACGAGTCCCT
>NC_046665.1:24737524-24752718 GCF_010883055.1 Belonocnema kinseyi | reverse complement strand
CTTTTTGGGAGTAATCTTTGATTATAACTTGTCCTTCAAACTACAGGTCGAAGCTGTGAAAAACAAATGTACAAAACGTACATTCGATCCATAATGGAATACGGCTCCTTTGTATATCTTTCAAATAGCAAACTCATCTCCGACAAACTCGACAAAATTCAAAACTCGGCCATACGTTCTGCCCTGGGATACAGCATTTCAACTCTTACTAACATCTTACTCGCGTAATCTAAAGTCAATTCAGTAATTCACCGCACAAAATCTCTCTTTCAATGCTACTTAGCCAAAATTTGCTCAAACAGCGGCTCGCTTACAAATGCAGCTCTTTCAAGCTACCTAACTGCGTTTGAAAAGTATGGAAGGTGCATAATGACTTTGTGAGGTCAGCATGTTTTGTCCCAAACTGAACATTACGATTAAAAAAAGTATCTATCAAAAATCATCTATATTCACTGCAGAATGTCCTGTCTTAAGCGACGCTCTCGACATCGCAATCCAAAATACTGGCTCCAACTTTCTCATTTTCTCAGACTCTCTGAGTGCCTTGCAGAATCTCCAGAGCAACAAAATTAAAATTAACTCCTACATTCCTGAAATCAAAGAAAAATTCAGTCAGTTCATCTCCTCGAATCAAAATGCAAACAATATTAGCTTTCATTGGGTTCCTTCTCACAGGGGGATCCGAGGAAATGAGGCGGTTACCGCTCTAGCTAAGGCTGCTACTTCTTTAAACAGATGTGATATTTCTAAAATACTTTTACTGATTTTTGCCAATCCTTTGATGAAGATTCCATAGTAAATACTCGTATTGAAATTAAAAAGTTTAAACGAAAATTCATCAGGACCATTAACCGTTGCCGGGCTAATCATTAGAATTTGGCTGCCTCGATCTCTTAAATTGAATTCATCGACGATCCAAATGTAAATGTGGCCAGAAACAACAGGGCTTGAACCATATATTGTGGCAATGCCCTACTTGTCACTCTCAAAGACTCAAACTAATCAAAAATTTGAAATGGAAAACGAAAATAAACGCGGCTTAATGTATGGAAATGTTCATCGCTGAACCAAATATCTCTGTCTGCCTCCTCATATTTTTGTTTACAGAAAAATGTAACTTTCATATCTAAATTCGTTTTTATCGCAAATTACTCGAATCTGCGCTTCACTTTTTTCCCTCAGCTTTATAATTAGTGTAGTCATACTATGTAGCTTTTATAAGCCCGTATAAGGTTTGAATAAGGCTTAATTAAAAAAAATGAGAATGTAAAAATGGCGATATAAAATGCAATGAGGCATGTAACTTTAATTCATTATGTTTTATATAAAGTCCAACTGTGATCAAATTGTTCAACCACCTGAAAAATGGAGGCTAAACCGTCTTATCAAATGTTTCAAGTTACAAGTCTTATTGAATTTTATATCTCCATTATTTACATTCTCATCAGAGAAGGCATTGTACGGGGCATTATTTCTTACCTCCCCAACTTTAAAAGTCATGTTCTTAGATTTTCTTTAAATTCTCGTAATATGTTCAGCTGCCCAAAAGTATTTACTCGACAAATTTATAGATCCGGATTACCAACCCTTCCAAGTTTTTATGAGGGGTTTTCTAAGGGCTATTTTTCGCTATTTTATTCTATTTCATAAACGAAAATTTTATTAAAATTTTTAAGCATTTTTGACACAATTTAATAGTTTATTTAACTTTTTTGCAACAAGGGGTATTTGTATTATTTTTTAAACAGTCTGAATAGAAAGCTTGTCTTCTTCGCTTTAAAAAAAGTCTTGAGTAAAAATATGGTTCAGTGAATAGTTCCCGAGGTATAGGCTTAGATGTACAGGCGGTCTTAATGATCGTGCTTAGACGTAATCCTTTAATATTCCGCTACCTAGTTGGCAAGTCTATACCGTTCTTTCAACGCTTTCAAGTTCATCCAGATTGACATAAAGTCAGCTAATTAATGATTGAAGAATGTTCCGGACTGGTCAGAGGAAGTTTAAATTGTTTGTTATTTGTTATAAACAAATAAAAAGTGTAGATTACTCTTTTCAGAAGTGATGTTGATATTTCTCAAAATGAATGATTCCTTATTACTATAGTTCGTCAACTTGCAAGAATTATAGATCCTTCATACACTACATTTCTACTTGTATTTTTATAAGTTACTTGTTCTTAATTCGTTCTTCATGAAGTTATATGCAACACGAATGAAAAACATATGACTTCTAAAAATACAAGTCGGATATTATTGCACCTAACTGCTCACTTATATTTCAATTTTACTCTGAGACAAAGTTGTCTAAAAATAAAAGCATCGTCCTTTTGTCTATTTTGTTTTGAACCAACTAAACATCTTCTTTATACAAACAGACGTATTAGCCTGCAAGATTAAAGAAAGTTTGTCGCAAATGGATAATGTTTTCTACAAAAGCATACTATTCGAGATAAATGAAAATCTTATCAACCTTCATTTATATAAGAGAAAATTTAATTTGATTAAAAACTAATTCTATTGACACACGCAGACATCTACGGAAAAATGTTGGGGTAATTTTTGTGCTAATCCTTTTGACAAAGAAAAGCATTGGAAATCACCAAACTTAAGAAGTTTGTCGATAAAAATTTGAAGCCACTTGCATCAAGAGCCAGCGTGCAACGTCCAGAAGATAAGCAGATTCTAAATGTTCGTGATTTATATAAATGGGCCAGAGAAAATTTAAAGGAAACAGTTGTGCTCTTTACCTCTACAGATGAGCATTCAGCGATGACATTGGAATTAGTAGATCGGTTTACTAAGGTGGTCACAATACCCGGTATTTTCAAGTAACATGTTTTACCAATAATCAGAAGGGACAGCTGAACCTTAAACGTTTTTTTTATGAAGAGAAAATTGATATTTTTCCTAAATCTAAACGTACCTCGAATAGGGACAGTACTTCAAAAGAAAAGAAAAGTAGTAAGAAAAATGATACGACCACTAAAACAACGTGTATTACCAGAAAGAATATCATAGAAAATGTGAATAAGACGAAAGCCAGTGAGAAGAAAAGGCGAACCAATTAAAAAACGCTGTGAAGTGAGACACAAGGGTATCTATGAAAATTAACCACTCCGAATATTGAGAGGCGAGGGAACTCACAAAAAATAAGCATCCCGAATAGTGAGAGGCAAGGGGCTCATTTAAATTAAGCACCCCGAAAAAGTCTGAAATCGCACTCTCAGCTCCACGTGGTAGACTCTGAAAAATATGACTTTGGAGCAGGCTGGGGCGAAAAACCAACATTGTGCGTCCAGGAAACGCCTGGGTGCGGAAAAGTAGCCCAGTCTAATCCGAAACTCAGCACACTTTGAACTTTTGAAATCGGATAATATCTTCTGTCTGTTCTTTGAGGGTGAAATCTCGAAATTTCATTAAAAACAGTAAAATGTAAGGTTTTGCAAAAATGGGCTTAAAATCGATACCGATGCCTTCCAAGGGTGACTTTACGATGAAAAGTCATCAGAGGGTACTTAGAGGTTCGTACCGAGTCGCCAAAGTCACCGCATGCCAATCCTCATGGAGGGGGAAATGGCTCAAAATTGCGTATTTTCGAGTGAAACGCTTAAATAATGAGCGTCTGTGCTATCTCTACACTGAAGCTGGACCCCCCCCCCGTCGCCGGTCTCCTTTTCCCCTCCCCCTCCCTCTGGTCGAGCGTTGTCGAGACTTGTCAGAACCTGTCAATGGCTCGTACTGTTGGCTCACGCCTAATGTTCGTTCACTCGCAGGTGCTAATTGACGTTGTAGTTATAGTTTCTTCTTCTCATTGTCTCGTCGTTGGTTCTTTTGGTGGTAGAGATTCTGGTTCTGCCTGCACTCCCCTCTTTAGTTTGTATGCCACAGCATGTCGAAATTCGCAAAGAGACACTTTGTGCAGTGCCCTATATTTGATCCTCCAAAAGATTTTGGTCCGAACGTTTTGCCAACGAGGGCTGACGTTCTGCGATGTTGTCAGGAGGTTCGAAGGCAAAGGGCTGTTTGTCAGAAAAAGACAAGGAGCCTTCGTTCGGAGACATTTCCGATGAAGTCCATTCCAAACTAATAGTTATTTGTGAATCTGCTTCTATCCCAACGGTCTCAGAGCAGCGCATTAAGGAATGTCTCACAAATCTTCAGAAAAATACACTACGTTGAAAAATTCATTGAAGAGTAAAACAAATTCTCAAAGTAATCAGGATGAGAAAATCGCCGCCTTCAAAGAGTACTGCTCTGAATTCTTTAACATAGCCGCTTGTAAGTGCGTTGACTTGTCTAGGTGCTCCTGTCCCAAGGAAAAGAAGGTTCCAGCCGTAGAGCATGCCTTCTACCTTGACTAAAGAGGTAAAAGACTCATGGGAATCGTCAACGTAGATGTCTCTGAAACAAAAAGAATGCATAAGAGAGCAGAACGTAATGCAAAAAGAGGCAGACTTGAACGTGGAGAGGGTGGGGAAAGCGTTCCTACTGCATCGGCCTCTACATCTTCCTCTACGATTGATATGGATATAGATTTAGATTCCTTCTTTGAGGAAGGTGAAAGTGATAATCCTCCTCCTGAAATTAAGGTAAAGGTTGATGCTTCTACCGATGATGTCGATTTTCACGACATACCACGCAGAGTTGTGCAGAGAAAATCATCGCAGGCCAGACTTGACTTATCTGAAGCAGCAGTAGTTGCTCAAAGATATGGTATAAGTCAACGGGCTGCGGCACATTTAAGCTCGTCTGTACTCCTCGCTGCCAATCGAGCAGGTATGATCTCCCCGGATATTTCTCAAAAATCTCCGGATTTATTAACGAGGAACACATATATTTGGTGGCCGAACCAGGTTCTAAATACGTAGGCCATGTTGTCTCACCATCAAGCCATGCCCAAGATGAGTGTGATTCTATTTATAATTACGTAACAACAGAACTGAATGGAGGCTTCGATGCAGTGGTAGTCGTGGGCTGTGACGGTACAAATACGAGTACGGGCTGGAAGGGAGGAATTATTCGTCTACTAGAGGAACGACTTGATCGTCCCTTGCAGTGGGTTGTCTGTCTATTACATTTCAATGAGCTACCGTTCAGAAGTCTTCTCGTATTTATTGACGGACCTACCTCTGGTCCGAACAAATATTCAGGGCCAATAGGGGGACAACTTCCAACTTGTGAGACCCTCGATGTTGTAAAGTTTAAATAAGTTGAGTGTGACTTACCTGAGATTGAGCCCACTGATCTCAGCTCAGATCAAAGGTATCTTTATGAGATATCAGATGCCATACGGTTCGGAGCGTGCTCTCCTGAGCTGGTCTCCCGGAAGATAGGCCCCATCAACAAGGCTCGCTGGCTAACAACTGCAAATAGAATTCTGAGATTATACATATCAACAAAAAGACCCACAAACAAACTACAAGTATTAGTTGAATACTTACTCACAGTATACGTACCTCAGTGGTTCCACATTAGACGGGATAAGTCTATCGCTGATGTGAGTCGGCACCTCTTCCAAGCAATCAAATTTTTACGGTTTCTTCCTCTGAAGTACCGAAATGTGATTAAAACTTCCATTCAGACAAACGACTTCTCTGCCATGCCAGAAAATATACTTCTTGGAATGGTAACCGACCCTAGGCTCACCGTTCGCCAAGACGCACTCACCAAAATCCTGGAAGCAAAGCATAAGCAACAGACAACTGTTAGATACAATATTGTGCCAAAAATTAATTTTGAAGCTAATGATTACACAGAAATGATTTATTGGGAACAGACAGATGTGTCACTTACCGTACCTCCAGTTTCAATTCCTATAACAGAGGATGAACTTACCGCTAAGCTATCTATGGCCGATGTCTTGACTTGATGGCCAGACTGGGACTTTACATCTTTCCCTTGTCACACAGTAGCGATGGAAAGAACTGTTAGACTGGTAACAGAGGTGTCCAGGCAAGGCATCGGTCCCGACGCTCGGGACCGTCAGATATGCACCACACATCTTTCTCGAAAGACTGTCAACTTTTTTGACACTAAGAAAGACTTTGTGGGTGTAATTAATGACTCTGAGACTTAAATAAGCACGTTATACATATGGTTGGTTGGTTGGGTAGGGCGTAGGTGGAGCCCGATGTGCAGCCACCTCCACGTGGTGGGCTCTGGGTCACTCGAAGTAGTCGAACTCAGTGAGCTAGGAGCTGCACAAGTATTTAAGAGTTTTACTCGAAAATACGCAATTTTGAGCCATTTACCCCTCCATGAGGATTGGCATGGGGTGACTTTGGCGATTCGGTATGGACCTCTAAATACCCCCTGATGACTTTTCATCGTAACGTCACCCTTGGAAGGCATCGGTATCGATTTTAAGCCCATTTTTGCAAAACCTTAAATTTTAGTGTTTTTTAGTGAAATTTCGAGATTTCACCCTCAAAGAACAGACTGAAGATATTATCCGATTTCAAAATTTCAAAGTGCGCTGAGTTTCGGATTGGACTGGAACACTTTTTCGCACCCAGGCGTTTCCTGGATGCACAATGTTGGTTTTTCACCCCAGCCTACTTTACAGATCGTAGGCTAACGACAGGCGTTAATTAAACATTTTTCTGCAGTTAATTAATTTAAAAAGCACTGTTTATATGTTAAAAACTACTAAATGGTGCATTCACTCAAGGAATATTTATGGATAATCAATAATTCTTGTAAATTGGCGAACTATAATAGTAAGGAATTATTCATACTGAGAAATATCAATATCACTTCTAAAAAGGGTAGTTTGCACTTTGTATTTGTCTATAACAAATAAAAAATCATTTAAACTTCCTCTGACCCACCGGAAAATATTCTTAAATCATTAATTAGCTGATTTTATGTCATTTTGAATGAGCTTAAACGCGTTGAAAGAATGGCGAACTTGCACGAGCATCAGGATTGCCTTTACATCAGAACGTACATCTCGGAAACTATTTACTGGACCATATTTTCACTTACGACCTTATTTAAAGCCGAAATTCCAAGCTTTCTTTTAAGATTATTTAAACAAAACTGAGTTGGCAAAAAAGTTAAATAAACAATTAAATTGTTTTAAAAATTCTTAAAATTTGTTAATTTTTTTTTCGTTAATGAAATCGAATAAAAGACTGAAAAATAGCCTTTCGAAAAGCCAGAAAGGAAATGGAAGGCGTTTGAAAATTACTGTCCGGGCATTTCGATTAAAAATGTCGCCCCCCACTACTTGAAGAATGGTGTTAATCGAGGTCTATAAATTTGCTGATTAAGAACTGTTGGGTAGGTGAACGTATTTCAAGAATATAAAGAAAATCTAAGAACATGACTTTTAAATTTGGGGCAGTTGAGAAATAATGCCCCAAATTTGTGTAAAATTTGACCCACCCCCCGTTTCTGTCAAATGTCCTCGAAAAAATGACTCTATTAGATTGGCCTTTGGTACACTCTTTTAGTGTCCCAAAATAAAGGACGAGTTCATTAGCCAGCAATTTTGGATAAAAATTCAAAAAGTAAGCGCATTTTGAATATTTTTGAGACCACTTTTTTCATGATTCGAAAATTCACTGTATGGATAATCATAGTATTCAGTAAGATGAACAATTTACCCTAATCACTTTTTTGATAAATACAAAAATTACCAGAGTTACAGCATTTACAAAATTTCCAAAAACATTTTGACGGCATACAAAATAATGGAACATCAAAAATTACATTTTGGCGGTTAAACTATGTAAAATAGGCAAAAGATAAGTACACAAAAATTGTGATCTTTTTCAAGATCTACAAATTTGTTATCAACCACTTTTTGATAGGATGCGTAGTTTTTGTTTTAATCGTGAAAAACATCATTGATAGTAAAAAAAATCTTCCCGCTGCGTGGGTACATTCTCATTACAACTTTGGTCTTTTTTTATTTCTTTTTCGTCTCCTGTCTTGCCTTTTAAAAGTTTAATTTTCTCAAGTTTTTAATGCTATTTTTTACGATTAAAAAAACAGAACTATGAAAAAATTATTGAGGGCAAATTAATTTTTACATTTTCATCAGAGAACGCATTAGATTTGTGTAAAATATGCCCCCCTCCCGTTGTTGTCAACGGTACACGTTTGAGATCCTTTGAATTCAAAAAACAGGTTTTTAGGAATGTATCTGTCTGTATATCTGTCTGTATGCATGTCTGTCTATCTTTGAGCACGATAACTTATGAAAAAATTAATATATTAGATTAGCCTTTGGTAAACTTTTTAAGTGTCCCAAACTAAAGTTTAAGTTCGTCAACCAGCCATTTTGGATAAAAATTCAAAAGTGAGCGTATTTTGAATAGTTTTGAGACCAATTTTTTCAAGATTCGAAAATTCTCTGTATGGTTTGTATGCTTGTAATTATACTCTTCACCTTACACGCTTTGAAAGACTCCTTTAGGGAATTATTAGGAGATGAATCAATTGGTCACGACAACTGCGTTGTAGAACACGATGTGATACTAAACTCAATTGAGAAATTATGTGTCACTGAGGTTAGAGATGTAATTAAGAAGTTAAGAAACGGTAAGGCCGGTGGGCACACAACAGTATGTGTCTGTTTTAATTCCAATGCATATTATGAATTGTAGTAATATATACTTTTATGGAAATGGTTTACAATTTCAAGGACAAATTCGGGTGCGAAGCACGAGGTACGTGATGAGAATGTGTTCGTTAAAGCAAAAGGAGCTTTAACAAAAGAGAATTTACCATGTACAAATTACTTTTGTCGATTCTTTGACTTTTAGTTTTAAAAAGTCGGTGGATAAATTTAAGGAATATGGAAAGACCGAGCACGAAGCGCGAGAACCAATAGTCGCGCTCTAAGTGTGCTCAAACTTGCTTGAACTCCTGGATAATAAGCAAAATATTGTACTTAGTTCAAATTTTTCTTATTACTTTCCCTGGATTTTTTTAAACTATGATTGTTTTTCAAATTTAAGTTTTCTCTTGTGCATTTGACATACGAGAACATTTGTTTTATTGTAGTTTTATTCAACCTTGAAAAAGACACAAGGCCATGTCGAAACGTTGGTTAAATGTATGGATGTGGACCATTTTTTTTATTTGAACTAAAGTTTGATATTTTATTTGGAACGAATGGCCAAAATGATTTTTCCTCATTGAGAAATTGTTTTACAGAAACAAAGTGAGACAAAGTTAAAAATATTTTAGAAAATTTATTAAATTTATACACAAACCTAAACTGTGGATGTCAATGGTAAGACCCAAAACTAACAAGTTCTACTTTCTAAGCAACTAATTGGAAAAAAATAATAATTTTCGAATTTATAATAATGAAATTATACTAAGAAGGGAATTTATAAATATTATCATAAGTCATAATATTTCTTGTTTGCAATGGCCTAGTATATTATTGAAAATTTGGTGTTAAATTATTTGCAGTGTGCCAAACTGTAATAAAAAACAAAATCCCATCTACAAATAACTTTTAGTTTACAGGGTTAATACTTATAAACTTGTACAGACTGTGAAAACATGTTACAAATCTTGAGATTAACAATACTCAGAGTGGTGTAGTCCAGGCCTGTCCAGAGATAAAGTTTACATCGATTCCAGGTGAAAGATTCGACGCAACAAAAATTAAGCTTGCTAAATAAAGTTTACATGAATCGAAGATAATTTCCGATTTGTAACCTGGCCTGAATAATCTTTCGCCTTATAATCGCTGTATTTTTATTCGAGATGTAGCGAGAATTACGACGCAAGAGCCACTTATCATCGTTTAACTTCATTACATTGGAGAAAAATGGGGATTCCCATCTGTCAGTTGCTTTTTGCGCTTTTTGCTATATTGAAGAGATATATCAGTAAGAAGTTGCAAGCCTTGTTGCAACAAATTTTAACTTTGTTTCATATAAGATGCCAGATATTAGGTTGAGCACCATTAATAAAATTATCAAATTTTTGCTGCTGGATAGAGAGAGTGAGAGAGAGAGAGAGAGGAGCTGCACCACATATCATGCCAAATTTTAGTTTTAATTTCATTTATTATATATATATATATATAAAAAAATAGAAAAACATCAAACACCGGTGTACGATCTAAAGCCAGTGGAGTCTAATATCAACAAAATATCATCAACAAAAAATTGATCGAGCTACTAACTAAAATTTGGCATTCAATATTTGATAAAAAATTGTTTTCAAGCATAAAATTAGTATGTATATGTCGTACAGCTCCTCTCTCTCTCTCTCTCTCTCTGTGTGTTTCACCGACAACTCCCTCTCTGGGTTTTCGTCCCGTTCCGTCGCAGAAGGATGAGGTGATCGCGGGGAAGTAAATCACTTCGTAATCCCACAGACCCAAAAATCACAAACACGTCGCACAGAGACACACACTTAAAGTTTGAGATGAAGTTAATGGAATGAAACACAAAATCAAACGATTGAAAATTTTTATAAAACAGAATTTCTGTAAATATTTTTCGACGTAAAAAAATTAGGGACATCCGCCCTGTTTCAAATCACGAAGAAAACTAAATGAGTAGTCACAGAGGTCCTCCAATCTTACAACTAACGGGGTTCAAATGAACGATGCTTTAATTATTAAAAACGCTGTGGCCGTAATTCTACCTGAAAATTGAGATGAACGATTGCCGGTTCCCTTTAGGAGGCGACAACCATAGTGACCACGTGTTCTCAAAATTTGTTTCGCTTTACAACAGGACAGTATATTTTTGAAAGTTTTTCCACGTTGGTTGTTAAATTTACAAAATTCTCATTACCAGCAATATGACACATTTCCAGCATCAGACGTTTGAGATAGTGACATTCATTCGCAAGAACTTTTCAAAATCGAAAAAATGATCTTTCTCCATACCACGCTTAGTGAGCATTGTCTGTTTTTTAGGGACCTTATTTATGTCTTTAGTGGGCCTCAGGACCGACGTAAGGTCTCTTTTGTTTTTAAACGCCATAGTTATGTAAAAATTCCCGAGAACTCTCGCAATTCGCTTAGATAGACCTTCAACATATGGAATGCTAATAAAATACCTAATTTGCGCGTTTTGAAGTATATTCGTCAACTCTACGTTGTTCATTTTGAGTCAAAATATGTAATCTGAAATTTATATTATCTTTAACAAATTTTTCCGGTTAAAAGTTATCACGAAGTGCGTCTTCCACTAATCGCAAATTTTCTTGATGATATTGTTTATCCGAAAGAAGAATGGCTTTGTGAACCATATTAAAAACTACACTTTTTTGTACTTTTGTCGGTGGTTTGAATCAAAATTTAGGCATCTGGCAGACCAGTTTGGTTTGCGATACCAATAAAACTTTATTTCTTGAACGTCATTCCTGTGAAGAGTTACATCCAGAAAGTTTATCGCCCTATTTTGTTCCTTTTCTAGCATGAATTTCATCTCATAACCATTTGAATTAAAAACTTGTAGAACGTTTTCTACATTGTTTTCCGGAAAAGCTACTAATATGTCGTCGACATAACCGACATACAACGGTACATGAAAACCTATTTTTGGTAAAATACCCGTTTCCAGGTCGTCCAGAACTAAATCTACTAAAATCGGCGAAAGGGCAGAGCCCATTGGTAGTCCTCTTTTTTGAAAATAAGTTTCGTTTTTGAAATTAAAATTTTTACTATTTGTACGTAATCGAAATCCTTCCTCGAAATCTGTCCATGGAATTTTTGTTTTTTCGCTAATTTGATTCCACCTACTACGAACCGCCTCGACTGCCTTTTCTTTCGGCACATTTATAAAAAGGGAAATCGCATCTAATGACGTGAAGACATGATTTTCCGAGATCCTGATATTCCTAATTTTCGTCATTAAATCGAAGCTGTTAAGAACTCTCGATTTAGGAGCTTCAGTAATATTCGCAATGATATTTTTTGTGAATATTGCTAATTGGTAAGAAGCGCTACCTACATAAGAAACGATCGCCCTAAGTGGGGCACCTATCTTGTGAATTTTTGGAAGGCCATTCAATCTCGAATGGTTAGCGTGATAAGCTTTTAACTGTTTCGCGGTGAGTTCATTATTATATTTTTTCGATTCCCATTTTTTAACTAGTTTAGTAGCTTCCCTTGCCATTTTTTTGTTTCACCCCAATTCATAACCCTACATATATTACTCGCGATATTCAGTCTAGCGCGATCAACTTTTTGTTGATGGTATTTTGTTGATATTAGACTCAACACTGACTATTAGATCGTACACCGGTGTTTGAGCTTTTTCTATTTTTACGCCATTATTTTTCCCTAGACCAGCGACTTTAGCAACATTTTATGGTATATCCGTATCCGATAGATTTTTGAGCTACTTATCATTCAGTCTGGTTTTGTGAAATGGGTTCCTATCAGGTTGAGCATCATTAATCAAATCAAATTTTTGCGAGCACTTAAATTTGTGTTCGTCAAATAACTTGGAATTTTTTAAATTCTGAGAGTCATAAAAATTGTTAATCACATCAATCGGTGGCATCGAAGCTATTTTAATTTGCAAGAACTGAACTTACAAGACGATGTGTACACCGTCTCTGAAATTGTCTAGCATATGCCTATAAAACTCATTAACCCCTCCACCAGAGTGATATGTCAAGTACTCTCGGTGATAAATCCCGTTTTTGAAATTATTCAGTGACATCTTTACTGGTTTTTTTAAAGATGTCGCATTTGATTGAACCAATTATTAAATTTGTTTAAAAAAATTTTTCATTAACATTAGGGTCTTATGAAAATACTTAATTTTAAAACATATATTTCTTAAAGTATTAGATTTAAAAATGTTTCCACCACGGATAGGGGTCCTCCTCAGTGCCAGATATAAGACTGAAACAAGTTTTATATATATATCATTAAAAATTTATTATAAGGACAACCTCAGGATTTCACTGGGAGTGGGTGCTAATCTGGAAAATTGCATCCGCTCCCAGCGAAATCGCTGTAATATTTCAACCACAACCACGTCTCATGACCGTGAGATAGGTGGTTACAGTCTGTAACGGAATCAATACGTCGATCCAGCAAAAGCCTCGTGTACTCTGAAAACACGGAGCGACCCAAGGACTACCGTATTCTGCATTTTTCCCGCAAGTGTTTTAGCATATTGTTGACACGCAGGGTTGCTTTTTAGGCCACTAACGAGTGAAAGCTTGGCACCTCCGAGAGCGCCGATGATAAGGACGATCAGTTTAACAGAATATACCGGGTAAAACCGTTGCAACTTCCTTATAAGGTCTCGATACCTCTCTTTCTTTTCATTCTCCTTGGCTATGATGTTTTTGTCAGCTGGTGTCGAAAATTCGATAACGAACATAGTTCGCTTCTCGAAGTCAAGAAGAACCATGTCAGGCCTCGAGTGAGCAACATACACAATTGTCGAGAATATTAGGTTCCAGTATATGCGGCACTTCCCATTCTCGACAATTGAATCGATTTCCCTAAGAGCATTTAGAGGAGCGATATTAAGGTTAATGCCGTAAGAGTGACAGATATGGTAATAAAGCACTCTTAGTGCCGCATTGTGCCTTTGAATGTAGGTCGTTCCCGCGTGAGCTGGACAACTAGATAGTATATGAGCTAAATGCTCGGGGTATGCATGGCACGCCCTGCAGCTATCATCAGGAATGTCTTGACTCAAAATGTGGCGACCGTATTTTAAGGTGGAAATGACACCATCTTGGCATGCAAAAATGAAACCCTCTGTACCAGACTTCAATCCGGGCGATTTAAGGAAAGCAAACGTTAGCTCACAAGACACTGACTGATCCTTCACATTTCTGTGGAAGAAACCGTGCATCCTCTTATCGAGGAGCAGTTCACGAGAGTTTTTCTCTTGTGCTTTCTTAATCCGGGCTTTCAGGAGTGAGTACTCGTGATAGATAAGATTTGATGCATTTTGCTCACCCCTAATACTGAAGTTAAGCCCGAATGTTTCAGCAGCCTCCTCCGCTGCTTTGTACAGAAAGACTCCTTTGCCCACTTCTTTGTGATTCCTGACCATTTTAAGAAGAGGGTCTCTTCCATTTGCAACTCTATGTGCTGTACCCAGAATAATCCTGTTGTGAAGACATTCAAGACTCAATATTTCGCGACCACCTTGACGGCGTGAGATTTACAGTCGCGGAACGAAAGACTTAAGATGCATGCTTTTGTTCATGTGCATAACCTTTCTTGTACCGATATCAAGGGATCTGAGCTCGTTCTTCGTCCATGGAACTACTCCAAATGAATAGAGTACTACCGGGACGGCACGCATGTTCGTTGCATTTTCCTCGCTTTAAATAAACCTTGGCGCATTTGTCTAACCCAAATTCCATTCCAATTTCCTGAGTATATAGCCCGACAATCCCTAGAGCTAGATGTAGTTGCTCTTTGTTTTTAGCATAGATCTTAAGATCGTTTATGTAAAATACATTAGTGACCTTGTACTTTCGATCTGCAGGTTTGCCGTACAACTACCCGTCGGAATGGCGAAGTGCTAGAGATAGTGGCCTAAAGATCTGGCTGAAATGGATGACGAGCTTCGTGGACATTTTTCCGGTGAATCCGACCTCTGGGCTATCAATTATTGCGTGTATAATGCAGCGAGAGCTTTGGCCGATGCGAACCGTAAAACAAAACCAACGGCTGATCATAAGACCAAAAGACGAATGCATCAACTTGCCATAAAGATAGGCTGGGCAAGACAGTACGCGTCCCGCATTCAATGTGTGATTGACTATATCACATCTGGCAGGAATGTTAACGCCAAGGTTCGAAAATTCGTGCGCGAACTCCGGACCCGTTATCACACACTTAACAAGTCAAAGCTGCTGACCATCAGGCAGCATATTGTTGAGAGAATACGGATACTATATGACGCTAAGAGAAGTCTGGAGCGGAGGGAGAGGTGGGTCAGAGAGAATCAGCAGTTTCTCTGTGACCCATCTCGACACTTCCAAGACCCTCCAGTTACTGTCGAACACCCACCCAAACCAGAGGAGGTCGAAGTATTTTGGAGAGAAGTCTACGAAGTTCAGCATAGACTGAACGAAGACTCAGAAAATATAAATAGTTTCAAGGAGTTATGTGTTGCCCTAATAACACCTGATAAAGAATGCTCACCCATCACTACCGAGGAGGTGAAAAAAGTATTAAGAGGGATGAAGAACTATTCCGCACCGGGACCAGATTGTATCAAA
>NC_046665.1:24730616-24737424 GCF_010883055.1 Belonocnema kinseyi | reverse complement strand
TCTCTCTATCCAGCAGCAAAAATTTGATAATTTTATTAATGGTGCTCAACCTAATAGGAACACATTTCATAACACCAGACTGAACGATAAGTGGTTCAAAAATCTATCGGATACGGATATACCAGAAAATGTTCCTAAAGTCGCTAGTCTAGGGAAAAATTATGGCGTAAAAATAGAAAAACATCAAACACCGGTGCACGATCTAAAGCCAGTGGAGTCTAATATCAACAAAATATCATCAACAAAAAATTGATCGCGCTAGATTGAATATCGCGAGTAATATATGTGGGGTTATGAATTCGGGCAACGCCGTGAGGTCAGAAATGATACAAACCTTGAAAGAAATCAGACAAGCCGAGAAAATTTGAAAAAGAAAACCCTCAGATTATTTTAGTTACCGCGGACACTTACGTTAAAAGATGTAGGGATACAACCAAAAACATTGCAAGGGAAATAACTAAACTAGTTAACAAATGGGAATCGAAGAAATATATTAAGGAACTCACCGCGAAACAGTTAAAAGTTTATCGCGCTAATCCTTCGAGATTGTATAGCCTTCCGAAAATTCACAAGATAGGTGCCCCACTTAGGCCGATCGTTGCTTATGTAGGTAGTGTGACTTAGCAGTTAGCAACATTCACAAAAAATATCATATCCCGGAAAATCATGTCTTCACGTCATTAGACGCGGTTTCCCTTTTTACAAATGTGCCGAAAGAAAAGGCAGTCGAGGCGGTTCGTAGTAGGTGGAATCAAATTAGCGAAAAAACAAAAATTCCATGGACAGATTTCGAGGAAGGACTTCGATTACGTATAAATAGTAAAAATTTTAATTTCAAAAACCAAAATTATTTTCAAAAAAGAGGACTACTAATGGGCTCTCTCCTTACGCCGATTTTAGCAGATTTAGTTATGGACGACCTGGTAACGGGTATTTTACTAAGAATAGGTTTTCAAGTACCGTTGTATGTCCGTTATGTCGAAGACATATTAGTAGCTCTTCCGGAAAACGAAATAGAAAACGTTCTAAAATTTTTTAATTCAAATGATGAGATTAAATGCCTAAATTTTAATTTTAATCACCCACAAAAATACAAAAAAATGTAGTTTTTAATATGGTGGACAGAGCCATTCTTCTTTCAGATAAACCATATCATCAAGAAAGTTTACTATTTATGGAAGACACACTTCGCGACAACTTATACCCGGGAAAATTTGTTAGAGATAATATAAATTTCAGATTATATATTTTATCCCAAAATGAACAACGTAGAGTTGACGAAATAGTTCAAACCGCGGAAATTAGGTCTTTTATTAGCATTCGATATGTTGACGGTCTATCTGAGCGAATTGCGAGAGTTCTCGGGCATTATGACGTAACTACGGCGTTTAAAACAAAAGAGACCTTACGTCGGTCCTGAGGCCCACTAAAGATAAATTAAATAAACTGTTTTAAATCTTGTGTCCCGATTTATAGCTCGAATTCTGTTTATAATGGAAGTATAAAATGTGTGATATTAACAGTCAATATCTAAGATACTAAAAAAGCGAAATTTTATCGGAGAAATGTCGTTGACTTGTGGCGTGGCGACAAAAGATTTTAGCCCTGCTTTGTATGTTTCTTGAACATTCGTCATGTGTGTTGTTGTGGTTTTTCGGATATATATTCCGCTATAAGTTTTGGTGAAAAATAGATAACGCTCTTTCTCAAAAAATATTTTCAGACAAGTGAATTAGGGTCAATTGCTCAAAAAAATATCTTCTCAGGCCATGACTACGACAATTGTGATGGTTTTTTCGGAGATATTGAGAGAGCGAGCAAACTTCACGAAATCGTTTACTCTCTAAACAGTTGGATTCAAATCATTTCTGATGCACGAAAGAAGAAAAAATGCAAGGTCACAAAAATGACAAGCGAAAACTTCGTTTCCTCACTTGAGCTACAAAAAGGCATAGGCAATCAGAAAATGACTATAACGCAAGAACGCAATATGATGATCAAACAGTGGGAGAAATAAATATCAAAAAGAGGATCATCGTTGAAGAACAATTCAAGAACATTGGCATGCCCCTGCAGTATCTTCAAGGAAATTCTATAACGAAAGAGAAGTACGCTCATTTTCAGCAATTGAAGCAATATTTACGGGAGCGACATCAAGCATTTGACGGAAAATTTGAGCAACGATTACGAAATTGACAGCGGCGAAAGCAAAGATGAATAATATTGTTTTTTTTCATAGCAAAGATTGGTAATTTTGAACCTAAAAGTATTTTACACTTCAAATTATATCGAGGGCTAATAGCTGTGATTCAAATAAATGTATAAAAAAATGTGACGAATGTTAATATTTGCTTAAAACAGAACACAAAATTTGTGCGAAACTGTATATAACAAAAGCGATTTTTACGAAATTTGCAACAAAAGTTACGTATTTTCATGTATCCAGGACTAATATGAACTTTCAAAAGTTATAGCAAGCTTTGGATTTACTTTTCATTGTTTTTAAAATGCAGAATGCAATTAAAAATTAAATTATCGTACGCGTTACAATATGAATATGATGATTTTGAATATTAAAAACAGAACTATAACATTAATCACTTCAATTCTAATAATTATGATGCACGGAAAAACGTATACTAAAAAAAGTCATGAACTAGTAGCTAAGTTTCGGATATAAGAAAAATTAATCGGATATTGATGTATTTTCATTAATAATCTGCGAATTTTGAGAAAGAATTGACGGACTCGATGTGACAAGTCTAAAACCGTTCGTCACTTTTTTCCGTAAATAATTACAGAAATATTACGAGTGATTGGGGAAAGATTCACAGAACACTCACGAGCTTGCCAGATATATCTGGGAACTAGGAAGTAGGTTTGCCTTCACGCGGCCTGTACACACTCTCACCCACACGCGCGGTTCGTGTGGGCACGCGTATGTGTGGTTCGGTTTCGTCTGATGAGTTCACGGAGAGAAATAGATAGTCAAACTTTGAGTGTCAACATTTAAATGGTCAGTTTAACTATCTTGTTAAAAATTCATCTGTTTTTATTTAAAACTCCACTGTTTATGGTAGAAAAGTCGTCTTTCTTGGTTGAAGATGTACCTTTCTTGGTTGACAAGTAACTGTTTTGATAAAAGTTGAACTTTAGTCGAAAAATTCGTCTTCTTGTGTTAAAAATGTTAATATTTGGTTAAATCTCTAACTATTTTGGGAAATTTCGTTTCTTTTACTGGAAAGTTGATCTGTTTGCTGGTTAATGTGACTGTTTGGTTAAAAATTAGTTTTTTCTTCAAATTTTGTCTTCTTGTGTTATAATTATGAAAAAATCACACAAAAATATTTAGTCAGGAAGTAAAAAAGTTTCAATAAGGTAGAAATCTGGTAACGTGACCCACTCACCACATGGCCTTAACATAGACAATTTGTTGTTGTTAAGAATTCAACTGTTTTGTTGAAAATGCATTGAATCTTGTGCTATCTTTTCATAATCTATATAGTTTTAAATGTAAAATACTTGCAGCGCCTGAAAGCATATCTTTCGACCAACCTTGACGGCAATCTCGCTCTGAAGTCGGGAGAGAATTTGAACCATGGGGCTCGAAATCACCATAATTCGATGTGCGATAGAATACCTCTTTGAAAATTATTGTAACGGAAATATGCAAGTCTTACCCGAGTATATTCCTTATTTTGAAAAATAAAACATACATATTTTTCATTAAAAAGTTTTAGTTCACTTATTTAACCCATTGTTTAATATTTTATATATTTACAAAAACTTAATTTAATTTGCCACAAACTAGAAATATCACGTAATGTAGGTATTTCCAGTTAAAAATTCCGTTTTATTAAAAAACTAGCTTGGGGTTTTAATAACACAAGATATTTGTAACTGGAAATATACCGACATCACGTGATGTTTCTGGTAAGTGGCCAAATTAATTTTGTAATAATTATTTTAATAATTTAAAAAAAGATTTGACTACCCGACACACTCGGTTCAATTATAAAACTTAGTAGTTTTGATTATCCGCGATAGTTGTTTTGACTAACAGAATACACAGTCCCAGTATCGTGAACTTGACACTCTGAGATAGTGAATCTAGCCTTAAAATTTTGACATTCAAGAATCGTAAGTTTGACATTCTGGGAAAGTAAACCTAAGCATTAACTGTTGACACTCTGTAGATGGAACGCCCAACTATCTAGGGGCTGCCCCATAGTTCGAACTCTAATATAGTTAGACTGATACTCTAGATATTCAGACTGACCATCAATTTTTCCCCGTGTGGATAGAAGTTTTATAATACATATATTGTTTAGCCTTGATGACTGCACTTGTTTACACGCTCTTGGTTTATGTTTAGAAACTTCGAGTCAGCAGATCGAGGGTTTCGAATCCTCAAAGTTGCAAATTTATAAACATAAAGTGAATTGCACAAATAAAATGTTTCCCTTTTTATATTTAAGTCTGAAATTGTCAGGAACTGTTCATGGGAAATACGAACTGTTCGTAAAAAAGTTCGAAATATATCCATACATTTTTCATAGAAATAAGGATTTAATGTATCATTTTTTTATCCCGTATCCGATACATAGCTACACCCATAGAAATTTAGTTACAAAATACGTTAAAACCGATATTACAGTTTAGTATAATGTTTTACGATTTAGGGAAATCGAGTATGTATGTATAGTATTTATTAAAAATCTATGAAACGTTTACTTTGGAAAATAAATATAAGTTCTACAAAACTTGTAAAAGAAAATGTGATATTTAAAATTCACTATATTAAATTCAAGTAGGACAATAATGTCAAATGTTAGAGAGATTGGAATAATTTTTTCACATTTTGAAAGAGAGGATTCTGAAATTTGATAAAGACTATACTAAAAATTATGAGTCATTCGAAAAAGATATGACGGTCGAAAATACGAAAACGACAAGTTCGTAACCCGTCGTGAAACTCCGCCAAATCACACTGCACAATTTATAGCACATAACAATGTAGAATACACATTCGCTGATGTAACTAAGTTAACCTTTACTTATATACACAGTACGCAAACATATACATATCGCACGCAAATCACGCTGAGAGAAGGGGTTTGAAGATTCCTTATATACTAAGTGGTGAGAATTTTTAGAATTGTGAGAAATGGCATGGTGCTAAATAACTCGACTTAGAAACATACAAAATTAAAAGTTAAAACAGGAAAATATTTTGTTTTAATAAGGTCAAAACTGGGATAGCATTCAATTCAAAAATATCTACAGGTTTTTCATTTTTTTAAATCGCCTCGTTCCCGCCTCACATTCGGCTTGGAAATACAAGTGACAGTGCTCAGTCAAAAATTGTAGATACCCCAAACTTAATAGAAATTTTATATAAATGAAGTATATTATTATACAATTACAAGGCCAAACATTTGTAAAGAAAAAGGAGCTATAAATAAAATAATTCCAAATTTTTTGCGAACATAAGTCGTCTTTGAAATCCTTGAAATCTTCAAAACATTTTGTAATCTTTGTGAATTCGTTGAAATCTCTTGAACTATTTCAAATCTTTGTGAAATCTTGAAATTTCTGTGCATTTTTTTGGAATCATTCTGAATTTTTGTAAAATATTTTAAATACTAAAATCGTTAAAATATCTGAAATCTTTGTAAAAATTTTATGAAGTATATGTGTCTGCTCAGTTTAAAATTTGTTTTTGAAATTTTTTGTGTTACTTTGAAATAATTGAAACCTTCAAAGTCTTCTCAAATTTGTTAAAACCTGATTTTATAGTTTAACGTCTTTGAAAGATTTATGAAATATTTGAAATCTTTTGAAAGCTTTAAAATGTTTGGAAATGTTCGAAGTCTCTGTAAAAATTTTGAAATCTGGTGTAAAAACCATGTTCAAATCTTCGAAATCCTTGCAATCTTCATGAAATGTTTGAAATCTTTGGGAAATTTTTGTGAAAACTTTTGAAATATTTGTGAATTTTCTTTATTCGTTGATATCACCGAATTATTTGCATTCTTAGTGAAATATTTTCAAATCGTCCAAATGTTTTACAATCTTTGAAATCTGGTGTACTCTACAGTTTTTAAAATGTTTGAAATCCTTGAAATCTTATGAAATATTTAAAAGCCTTGTGAAATTGTTGTGAAATATTTTTAAACTAGTGATGTACACGCCTTTTTTAAATCGTTCAAATCTTTAGCAATGCTTTGTAACCTGATGCTTAAAACCTGAGTTGTAAAATCCTTGAAATTTTCAACTAATAATTTCTATAATTTGTAAGTTGAATATCACAAAAAATGTATACTTTAGCCAATTATTACCACTTTTGCCTTAAAAACAAAATAATGGAAAACACGTGTCCATACATAGATCTTGACCAGTTTAGCGGGAAACACGAAATTCTCCGATTCACATCGTGTGCGTCTGTCAGCGTCTATCACAGAAAATAACAATATCTCTTATTACCTTTCACTTTTTCTTTGACTATTTTAATTTTTAGAATATTTATAGTAACTTTTGTATCTCAATCTATTAATTCCTATAATTACTTTTATATTTTTTGAATATGTCATTATCAATTTTTCTTATTCTGCGTTTTAATACGAGGGTAGTTCAATAAGTCCTTAGAATGAAGTATAAAAACAATTTTTTTTTGGTAAATTTTTTTTTATTTTTCAACATAATGTCCTTGTAGCTCTATACACTTGGTCAATCGCTTTTCAAGTTTTTTTAATCCTTCAGAAAAGTGCGTTTTCGGAAGTTCCTCAAAATAAGCACTTACAGAGGC
>NC_046665.1:24715767-24730516 GCF_010883055.1 Belonocnema kinseyi | reverse complement strand
AAACCGTTGCTAAGGCAGGGGCAGATGTGCCATGAACTGAGTCCAATTCATTTTTTATCTCATATGGAGTTAAACCCTTTAAATGAAAATGTTTGACTACCGATCTGAACTCGTTTTTTTTTCATTTTTCTTAACGAACAATTTTTTTTTCAATTGGGTATAAAAACACGTAAACTCAGAAGATGTGGACTGTGACTGCACCATATATCTAGTCGGGAGTGGTGCTGACTGAAAACAGATGATTTGGAGCGATTCGCGCGCCATATGTTGGTCATTCTAAGGACTTATTGAACTACCCTCGTACATAAAATATCAATCTTTGCTATTGAATATACCAATTCTTGTTCTAAAGATATTAAGTTTTCAGGTATATTAAGCTAGCACAACACTATAAAGGTATAGAGATGTAACCTATTTCATAATTAGGGCTCATTTAGGGCTAATTTGGGCCCGTGGTCCTAAATTTTGGGCTCTTTTATTTAAAAAAACAAAAATAGTGTTTGCGCTAGCTTAACGTTAAGCTGGCCGAACATTGCTGTAAAACGTGCTAAAAATGATTTCACGGAAAATTCACCTTATACAATAATTTAGGGCTCATTTAGGGTTCTGGGAATATGATAATAGAGAATAAAAAAAATTGTTTAAACAATTTTTGTATAAATAATTCTAGTAAAAATAAAGTAAACAATTTTCTTCCTTTACCCTATATTAAGGGTCACTTGAGGCTCCATAAATATGGTATTTGAATTTGACAATAAATTGTTTAAACAATTTTTGTTTGAACAAATTTGCCAAAACAAAATCTTTTCTTTTCTCTTGCATAATTTCAGGCTCATTTAAGGCTACTGAAAAATCATCGACCGAAGGTCGCGTGACATTTCCTTTACCCTTTTTTTTTGTTTATACATGGTGTTGTGCCACCTTAACGTTATAAAAAATACATGAAGAAAACAACTAAACCCATTTTTACTCCTCGCATAATTTAGGGCTCATTGAGGACTAATTTGGGCCCGTGGTCCTAAATTTTGGGCTCTTGTATTTTTTGTAAAAAATAGTGTTTGCAATAGCTTAACAATAAGTTGGTTCAAGATTGCTGTAAAACGTTATAAAAATGACTTTACAAAAAATTCACCTTATAGAATAGTTTAGGACTCATTAAGGGCTCTAAAAATATATTAATTAAAAAATTTAAAAAAAAATTGAAACAATTTTTGTTTAAACAAATTTGCCAAAACAAAATATTTTCTTTTCTTTTCTCTTGCATAATTTCAGGCTCATTTAAGGCTACTAAAAAATCAACGACCGAAGGTCGCGCGATATTTCCTTTGCCCTTTTCTTTCTATATGGTGTTGTGCCACCTTAACGTTATAAAAAATACATGAAGAAAACAATTAAACCCCTTTTTACTCCTCGCATAATTTAGGGCTCATTTGAGGCTAATTTGGGCCCGTGGTCCTAAATTTTGGGCTCTTTTATTTAAAAAAAAAATAGTGTTTGCGCTAGCTTAACGTTAAGCTGGCCGAACATTGCTGTAAAACGTGCTAAAAATGATTTCACGGAAAATTTACTTTATTCAATAATTTAGGGCTCATTTAGTGATCTGGGAATATGATAATGGAAAATTTTAAAAATTGTTTAAACAATCTGTAAACAATTTTCTTCCTTTACCCTATGTTAAGTCTCACTTGGGGCTCCATAAATAATGATAATGAAATATGATAATTATTGTATAAGGTGAATTTTGCGTGAAATCATTTTTAGCACGTTTTACAGCAATGTTCGGCCAGCTTAACGTTAAGCTAGCGCAAACACTATTTTTTTCAAAAAATAAAAGAGCCCAAATTTAGGACCACGGGCCCAAATTAGCCTCAAATGAGCCCTAAATTATGCGAGGAGTAAAAAGGGGTTTAATTGTTTTCTTCATGTATTTTTTATAACGTTAAGGTGGCACAACACCATGAATAACAAAAAAAAAAGGTAAAGGAAATATCACGCGACCTTCGGTCGATGATTTTTCAGTAGACTTAAATGAGCCTGAAATTATGCAAGACGAAAGAAAAGAAAATATTTTGTTTTGGCAAATTTGTTTAAACATTTTTTTTAAATTTTTAATTATTATATTCCCAGAGCCCTTAATGAGCCCTAAACTATTCTATAAGGTGAATTTTTTGTAAAATCATTTTTATAACATTTTACAGCAATCTTGAACCAACTTATTGTTAAGCTATTGCAAACACTATTTTTTACAAAAAATACGAGAGCCCAAAATTTAAGACCACGGTTGATGATTTATCGGGAGCCTTAAATGAGCCTGAAATTATGCAGGAAAAAAGAAAATATTTTTTGTTGCAAATTTGTTTAAAAAATAATTGTTTAAACAATTTATTGTAAAATTCAAATACCATATTTATGGAGCCCCAAGGGAGCCTTAACATAGAGTAAAGGAAGAAAATTTTTTACTTCATTTTTACTAGAATTGTTTAAACAAAAATTGTTTGAAATTTTTTTTTATATTTTCCATGATCATATTCGCAGATCCCTAAATGAGCCCTAAATTATTGTTCAAGGTGAATTTTGCGTGAAATCATTTTTAGCCCTTTTTGCAGCAATGTTCGGCCAGCTTAACGTTAAGCTAGCGCAAACACTATTTTTTTCAAATAAAAGAGCCCAAAATTTAGGACCACGGGCCCAAATTAGCCCTAAATGAGCCCTAAATTATGAAATAGGTTACATCTCTATACCTTCATAGTGTTGTGCCAGCTTAAAATACCTTAAGTTTTCATATTCTAATTGTATAGTTTCGTAATTACGCTAGAAATAATTTTTATATTCACACGATTTCCCTAAATCGTAATCGAGTATATCAATTATGAATATTGAAATATCAAGTATTATTAGAAAATTTCTTTCAGTGTACAAGTTCGTGACTTTTTTACGGATAAATTTTTTCTGTGTGTATCAAAATGTTATATTATTATTGTTATTTGTGTCGTGATTCTACCTGATGAAAACGGCAATAACTACTGCAAGTTATTTCGACATTTAAAATACTATGTTTTGCCGAAAATCTCGAATTCCAACAAAACTGCATATTCTATTTTAAGGTTCAGGTAAGTGATTCTCATTCGTGTTTATTGAGAAAAAAAGACAACCCTCTTTTGCGTTGCAAGAAATTATGTTGCGTTTCTGCTATTACCGATTACCTATTTCCTTTTTGCTCTCAAACATTTCATATCATCTTTCTTGCTCTTTTGTTCTGACGTGCTCATATACAGTTTGGCGATAACTGCTTTGGATGGTTTTTATTTTTATTTCTCAAAATATTTATAAATATTTATATTTTTGAATACTCTTAATAAAGTCTGCAAATAATAATTTTTTAAATGCCAGTTTTCATGGAAAAGTGGCTTTTTGAAGTTTAAAATGTTTTTCGCAAGAAATTTATTTTCTATAGGTACTTGTTATGAATTTTCAGCATAATTTTTACCAATTATGTATAAAATATGACACTTTTTTCAAATTTTTTTCCCTGAAAATAAATACAAATATAACACGGTATTGAAAGTAGCATTCATTTTTGTACAATTTATTCACATTCGACATTAACAATTGCATACAAATCCTAATCAGACAAAATTATTAACCAGAAGTATCGCACGAGCCAGATCATTACAAACATTGTTATTTCCAGGACTTGTGAAGTTTAGTAAAGGAATTTATATTGATAAAACATTATGATAAATAGACATTTTTCAAAACCTTCGAGGACAAAGAGCTACAGACTGAGTAACCGGCCCATGGGAATTTTTTTTCGCCAAAATGCAAGTAGCCTATGAAGAAAATTGGAAAGTCAATTTTCTTTAAAATCGCGAAAAAGCATAGGTTATTGCTTTGAAAAAGTAATTTATTAAAAAAATTATTAACTTAAACTAAAATTTGTGGTCACCCCTAAATAGTCAAAAATTTATACTCAAGAATTGTAAGTGATTAACATAAGTTAGGAAATAAGTATACCAGAAAGATAATAAGCAGCTACATGTATTCGAAAAAAGTATAATTTAAAATATTTTAAGTGGCAATGTAATAAAAGCAGCTGCACATCTAATGTAGAATCTTATTAAGAAAACATCAAACTTGATATATTCCTATATTTGACTTTTAGGGACAAAATTAAAGTCAAAAAACAAGATTATTCCCTTTGAGGAATTCTGGAAAGTTTTTTTCTACTTTTCAATATCTTGCACTGCAATTTGAGTGTTTCCGAAAATATAAAGGGGAATGCCCAAAATGGCCTCCGGATCTCGCAAAATGAAACTAATACCAATCGTTTCAGCTCATCAAGATGATAAAAAAAGCATAAAAGAGCAAAGTCGTGCGTGCTCTCATTTCCAAGATATAAGCGAAAGGATGTGCTGAAGTCTATGTACCCACATAACACGCCCCATTAGAGAACAAAATTTCTCTATTCAGTGCTTCAGTTCTCAAAAGAACCAACAGGAGGTGCATGATATAGAAAATATTTATCCGCAGAAGGAGCTACCTCCTTGTGGCGACGGCGGGCAACGAGCTCTGCTCGGCTAAGGAACCTTTTTTTAGAATTAATGCCGTCATGGAGTTATTTACAAAATACGTGATACGTTTAGAGGGGTTTAGAGGGATGGGTGCCGAATCATTGCCTATGTTAAGACCAATGGAAAAAATACATGCAGGGGGGTGGAGAGGGAGTCGGAACGATACCCCTTCAAATAAAGCTAACGTTAGCGGATTCGGTACACGGAGAAACGTTTGCACGGATATAGGCGGGACAGAAAGCGATAGTCGTGACGCGTGCAGTGAAGATTCGTCAGGTGGCGCGCATGCGAGGTAAACGAGCGTTCACGCACTTCCGTACGTCGTGCTTGCTGTATGAGGATTTTCAAGGCCTATCTGCACCCCGTATAGCCGTGCATAAACTGTCCCTCGCGCTGCTCGCAATTAGCAGTCGTTAGAGAAAGCGGTCTCTTTTATGGCGGTGGTCGAAGTCAGTTTTGTACGCAGAGCTCGTGTTTTTTTGGTGCTTCTATACTATTTCAATTTGTTTCGTTAGTGCTTCTATACAATACAATAGTGTTCAACTAAGTATGGATGAGCAAGTAAAGGAAATTTTAAGGTGGTGGGGATTTGACGATCTTTGTTGTTTTTTTCACAGTAAGTACAACGCTGGATCCTAGGCTCGATCTAACCTAAAAAAATGCATGTTTTTGTTTTGTTTTTTAATGTTATAATTGCAATGGCAGATTCTAATCAATGTGGAAATGCTTTTCGGCTAAACTTTTTCTTTTTTGTTGCAATTATACTATAATCTATGGTGTGCATTTTTCTCCTCTGCATGTTTCCTCTTCTTATTTATCTATGGAAATTTTTTGCAGTAAACAGATAAATTATTTGAAATTTAATGAGTTGACTGACTTAGATATAAATAGTATAATACCAGATGCATGTGCAAATAAAATGAATTTCAAAGATTATTATAATGCTTATAAGATGTTGGAAAATTCTGCACGAAATTAACAGTGTGAATATAAATAATTCTACCTACAAAAAAGAGAATGTGATAGTCACAGACATTCAAGAAAATGTAATTGATTTCGGAAAGATACAGAATATATTTGTAGTTGAAACTAATATTGTATTCGATTACATGCCATTTGTTGCAATAGCATTCAATCGGCATATTTATGGATATGGCATTCGTAAATTCAGCGAAAAAACAAAATTTCTTATAAAAATTTGCCAACAGCCACGCCTGCTTTAATGATTAATGTAATGGATATTGAATATGTGATTACTAGATTTTTTCTATAATTTAAAAAAATGTTATAAAAAGTTATGGATTATATTATCGTAATGAGAAGTTGTATTTTTCGCCATCAGTCAAGTTTAGTTTTCTTTTTCTGACGTTACTAATTTTACTAACTGTAATATTAACATAATGGAAAGAGAGAGAGAGAGAGAGAGACTAATTGTAAAGAAATATACAGTCTTAAACCGTTCCACTCATTTCAAGTTATTTATAAATTAATATTCGTATAATTGTACTTAGGACTTCTTCATAAAAAAAAGAATTTGTGAAAAAAAGTTGAACATTATTCTTATATCTTTTTAACCTGTAATTTTTATTTGCTAAAAAAACTTTATTGATAACATTTATTTTGTAAATTGTATAATTTTTAAATATAATATCGATTAATTTTTTTCAATTGACATATTAACCTATTAAATGAATTATTCTATATACCTATTGTACAAAATACTCAATCCTCAGAAAGCGAAGCAGTTCGTGCAAGCAGCGGGAGGGACAGTTTATTCACGGCTATACGGGGTGCAGATGTGCCTTGAAAATCTTCGTGCAGCAAGCACGACGTATGCAAGTGCGTGAACGCTCGTTCACCTCGCATGCGCGCCACCTGACGTGTCTTCACTGCACGCATCACGACTATCGCTTTCTGTCCCGCCTATATCCGTGCAAACTTTTCTTCGTGTAGAGGTTCGCCAGCGGAAAGTCAGTTACAATCTCCTCCCCAATCAGAATCCGCATCTGTGGCTTCTATTGGTGAAGAGCTGGCTATCGGTGGAACCCAAGGAGATTTCTGCGCTCGGTTGAGATATCTTTAAAGAAAAGGAGCAGATATTTATTGCTAGATTTAGCCAATTCGGATTTACGAGAATTTGTCAATCAAAATAGTGTCAAGTAATTTGCAGAACGTAATATATTTTTTGATTCAAGTAGCAAATCTCGGCTTAAGGCGATTTCAAGGTACCACATCATACTGGTCTCTCGGGTATATTTACATTGAATAGTGTATGAACTCTGTCGCGCCCTACTATGGAGGTCGAGTCGAAGGCGCTATACCGTGTTACAATTTTTTGGTAATTACAATGCAAAGTAACGTACGTTACTACGCGTTGCTTTAAGAAAATTGTTTATGATATTGATACTAAATTAAATAGGTATGGAGTAGAATTGCCAACGAAACATGCGGTTTGATTTATTTTTTATTTACCGAAATTTTTAACCATTTGCATACTTTTTTTATAGGCACTTAATCTTTTTAGCAGAAAATTCATTTGTTTTGTTCAAATTCAACTATTTCGTTAAAAATGTATTTTATTTGCTTAAAAACTGATTTCTTCAACCGTAAATCAAACTATTTCGTTGAAAATGTATTTTATTCGATTAAAAACTTATTTATTTAACAAATAATGAAACTATTTTATTGTTTGCTTTATATTTATTTCTTTTAATTTCAAATTCATCTATTTGGTTGAAAATTGGTCTTTTTTGGTATAAAATAAATTTTTTGGTTGAAAATTAGTTTTTTAACCCTGCGTGGTCGCACATGGGTCAATTTGGACCCCAGCGAAATTTCACTTTGAAATTCCCAGCAAATTTTGATCAAATAACCAATTTATAAAAACAAATGTAATAACTTCTGTACTTAAAGAAAAATGGGTCCACATTCTAGAAAGATTACAAAGTATACCCAGTGTGAGCGCGGAAGTAGTGAAATTACTGTGCGACCGCGCAGGGTTAAAAGTGAAAATCAATTTTTTAAACCAACAATTTAAATACATTTTTTTTCTAAACTGTCTATTATTAAGGAATTTTCTGTAACACTAGCCAGTGGTGAGATTGAGTGGGGGTGTGGCTGTCTCGTCAAGACTCCAATTTTGGCTGTTGACCTGAGTGCGGAATAATTTGACCATTAGTATAATTTTAAACGTTAGAGGAGAAAGTTATACTAATACGAATTGAAATGGAGTTCCTGCAAAGTGCAATTAAGTTACTAAAGTACATTTCAACCGTTGGTGTGGTTAAATTTATACTAATGTATAATTTGCTTCCGGAAACTAAAAAATGCGATGAATGCGACAGGACGTTTCATTTCACTACAAATAGTCGAAATCAGGACGTAATTTATCGCTGTGAGGCTAGAAAGTGCCGCAAAAAAAGTGGTAGGAAGGGAACATTGTTTAACATCGCCTTAAATATAAAGCTCTTTCAGAATCAGATTCATTTGCGATGTTTGCTGATTGACTTACACAGATTTAAAGGAGCCAACAAGCAACTCATCTTTACCAGAAGGTACCATTAATCTGACTCTGTAAAAAGTGAAAGCGTCTCACAAAAGCTGCGTTTTTTTTTGCACATCATAAATCCTTTATATAATACTACAGGCCGTCAGAGATCAAGTCCTAGTTAACCCCCGCTTTTTCTTACCTCAAGGGTCACCTTGTTGCGATAACAATCTTTCAGATGAACAGTAGAGGCTTTTATCACAAACATCAGCAAATTGTATTTACAATCAAAGTCATATCAAAGACATGGTTGACTCACTCTTAAAACCGCCAAGGGCAAAACCTTCCAAGTACAGCACTAGAACTTTATTTTGTAAAACTGCATAAGGGTGAAACTGATGAGAGGTTATCCTCACTGTTTAAAATACCTCGTTTATCAACGGAGTGATTAGTGGATAAAGCGAGGAACTATTTGCTGAAAGATTTTGTTTCTCTCTACTAAGGTTTTTCTCGAGTAGATCGAGAGGAACCTCTGATCAAACCGTTTGTTGCTGTCGCAGCCGATGGATATATTTTAGAAGTATTTGGCCGCTTTCCCGCTAACACATCTGATGCAACAATAATGCTTGAGCTCTTTACATTAGTATAGCTAGGCCGATACTAGGCCACTAGCCGACAGATGGAGTCATCGTCGCGTCGGTAAAGTGAGGAGCAATTAGCAAAGATTGCTTACAGTCCACTGGAAAAGTTTGGTCCTGTTCCGTGCTAAGAAACTAGCCGACGGCTACAAGGTCACTTACGGACACATGGCGCGACCGTTGCAAGTTACCAACACCAACAGATTACGCCACTGATAAAGGGTTGGTTATATCCTGTGCTAAGTTACTGGCAGTCAGAGAGAGAGAGCAATGTTACCATACCTTATAAATCAAGGGTAAATAGCTGCCAATAAGGGAAAGCACCTCTGTAGAATTAGTCTGTACTTTCTTATAGCAGTAATATCAACAGTCGGTAATGCGTGTATCAACCGTTAAATTGATTTTCTACCTGCCCATACACACTTACCGACAAACTGGGTGTTGCTACATTGCGTCATGTGCGCGCGCCTGTACTTTCTCAATGTCCACGGGTGTACCTCTGTTTCTACAGGTGCCATGCGAAGAAGAGATCAGTGATCTACTTCACTTACGTCAACCCAACTAATACTGTAGCTTAATCACCTACATTTCCTTAATTAAAATTTCCAGTGCTTTATCATGCTCGTTGGTGATTAAATTTAAATTTGAGCAAAATTAAGTAAATTAAACGGAAAAGCTTACATAGTAACTTAAACTAATTAATAAATATTAAGAACATTGATTAAACACTAAAATTTAATTCAATTATTTTCATAATTTTTTACAATTTATTTGATATTTTGAAATTCAAGATTATATCGTCCACCCAGATATTTCAATTGTAGCTTCTCTGCAGCAGCAGCTTCCTGCATTTTCCCCAGAACTTTCACGAACCTAGTAGGTAGGAAAGTATTAAATGTACGTTCTAGCTCCACAATGATCTTGGTTTCATACTTTGTCTGCACTTGCTGGATCTTTATCTCTGCATACCCTTTCTTTAGAGTCAGGTCGGACAGCGGTCTCGTTGGTAGGTAGCCTTACATTAGACCACTGGCATTGATCTTCTGCAGGTCCATTTCTTCAGAGATTTCACGTCTTTTCCAAAGCAACTGAAGAGGCTGAATAAAGAAATCCTAATATAGACGCGCTCTTATAAGCAGAAATCCCCACTGTGATAGCGACCACTCCAACTCTGCGCATGCGTAGTATTTTAATGGGGGATCCCTCCTCTTATTCGATAAAACCCCAATGTCATTACTTCCTTTAAGCTAAATTCAACACAATAGAGGTAGTAATGTTTGCGCATGCGCAGTTAGATCAAAGTAAATTTTTTTAGGATATTCAATAATAAGCAAAGTAGCTAATTTTCACTTTAAAAACATCTAACTACAAACTAATGTTTACTTAAAATATCTAACTTAAAATTAATAGGAGAGGAAAATTATGAGTGGATAAACATTTAATATTTAATTAAAAAATCCATTTATTAAAATTAAAATCATTGTAACCTATTTTTTTACAAGAAAATTTGGATTTCATTATCAAAATCTTTTGTTGTATAATTAGTATCTACTTCGTCGACCAAAATATTGCTCGTTGTACAATTACTAGGTCTATTTAGAACCCAATTTTTTAATATTATACCATTATTTACAGCACAATTAGAGGTGCGATACGTATGATGTGTGCATGAAGGTAGTGAGGAATCAAATGTAATTTTTTTATCGAAGGACAATTTAAATTTTCCAAATTTTGAAGATTATTTACATATTTTTCTAACCACCTTTCATTTTCAAGACCTTTGACGAAGATTTTTCGTGCAGTCATCAATGTTTCTTGAAGTATAGATCTAACTTCTTCGTAGGGTATGTCACCACCAGTCGAGTTTATTCCATTGAAATTGTGTGTTAATTATATATTAGTGCTTTTATATCTTCCAGATAGTCAACTCCAGTTGCAGGTTGGTTCGAAGAGGAAGACTAGGGGAAGAGAATCTTCTTGGAGAGTGATGATGGCTAGCTCCTTAAAGATAAAGTCGTTGTAAGGACTTTTGAAGCCCTGAACGTCTACAATGAAATCCATCTCGACTGCGATTGATTTTTTCAGCCAAATGTAGTTCTTTTGTACTCTGGTTCAACCTACACCCCTCAATATTACTCTGGCACTTCCAATTATTTCTGAACAGCGTCAGTAATGGGCATATATCGACCTATTCGATCGTGTATGATTAGACAATAGCCTGCTTTATTGGCAGGAAAATTATTACTTGATTCGAATTCTAACCGCACATCAACTGAACTTTGTTTCAAAAACTCATTTTGTTTAGAGCAGTCAATTACAATAATTACACTCTTTTCCATAGTACGAAGATAAAAAATTAGTGTACATCTCATACACTAATGAAAAGTGATTTTGATTAAAAGTTTAAATTTAAATTATAACTTTATGTAGTATAATTATTAAACCTTCAGGTGCTGGTATGTCCAACATTTTTAGATCGGTCAATCCCAATACCATTCAATTCATTTCGAATTTCATCAAATAAAATGCAGATAGCATTACCAATTAGGTTTGTTTCTGTCACAAATGTATTTTCATCAACCTAAACTAATTTTCCATCTATGTGTAATAAGCTTTTATTTGGCAAAATGCATAAATCTTGATGTTACACTGCAATTCGTATCTCGTCACTGTTGTTATAGAATGATGAAGCATACGGTTCGAGGGCATGAACCTCACAGTGTGATATAGTGCTATAGTGCTATAGTGGCTTACTTATATAACTTGCACCAACTTTACGAATGTAAACGATACCCATCACGTTGATTTTAAGTGTAATCGGATAGTTATGGTCTCTCCTCGAAAATTCACCAATTCTCCGTCTTAATCAATTATGCGGTTGGGAAAAATTCATGAATTATATGAACTCTTTGATCATTAATATATGTTTAAGAATAGGTACCGGTAAATCTGATATATGAACCTTATTAGCTTCAAGAACACGTTATGTGAATCTCAGCAGATTTCCAATAGAATCTTTTGGTTTAAAATTAACTTCACGGTTGCTCTATATTTCACTACGAAACGTACTATTGTTTGGTTTAATGTTTACTATAGCATTATTATCCAAATTCTTTTGCACATATTTTTCAATTTCACCACCATTTGCTGATACTGTTACAACAGAAAATTATCTCTTCATCATAGATCTCTGTATATATTTCTCAATATCTTCTATTTCATAACTGCCAGGGGGTATGATAACCACCTGATTACCAATATAAAATTTATTCTTTCCTTCATGAACGTTAGGAATTGAATTAAATTTAAGTAGCTCAACCAGACCAGATGCATAATGTTTATTTTGCAAGAGTTCTATTTGTGGAAAGTATTCTGTCTCAAGCACAGATGGGTTGCCTGAAATAGCCAAAGTGAACGATTTAGCCATGATGATGTCTTTTTCTATACCGATTGCTTGCAAGCAATTACACCAAACTCGCTTTCAGTCGCCCATTTCGGGTCAGTTTAATTGCCTATTTTCGGCAGGAGTATTGTGCGCCCTTCCACCAACCACTCCGGAATCGGCTCTTCCCACTTCAAATATAAGGTGAAAATACGGGCTAAATGCTGATGGGTTGAAGAAAAATTTTTCCACCAGAAGGTTTTAATACAATTTGGTCCCGGTGCGGAATAGTTCTTCATTCCTCTTAATACTTTTTTCACCTCCTCGGTAGTGATGGGTGGGCATTCTTTGTCAGGTGTTATGAGGGCAACACATAACTCCTTGAAGCTATTTATATTTGCTGAGTCTTCGTCCAGTCTATGCTGTACTTCGTAGACTTCTCTCCAAAATACTTCGACCTCCTCTGGTTCGGGTGAGTGTTCGACAGTAACTGGAGGGTCTTGGAAGAGGCAAGATGGATGAGAGAGAAACTGTTGATTTTCTCTGACGCACCTCTCCCTCTGCTTTAGAATTCTCTTAGCGTCAGATAGTATCCGTATTCTCCCAACAATATGCTGCCTGATGGTCAGCAGCTATGACTTGTTAAGTGTGTGATAACGGGTCCGGAGTTCGCGCGCGAACTTTCGAACCTTGGCGGTAAAATTCCTGCCAGATGTGATGTAGTCAATCACACACTGAATGCGGGACGCGTCCTGTCTTGCCAAGCCTATCTTTATGGAAAGTTGATGCATTCGTCTTTTGGTCTTATGATCAACCGTTGGTTTTGTTTTATGGTTCGCATCGGCCAAAGCTGTCGCTGCATTATACACACAATAATTGATTGCCCAGAGGTCAGCTTCTCCGGAAAAATGTCCACGAAGCTCGTCATCCATTTCAGTCAGATCTTTAGGCTTGACAGAAACCTTGGTGATGATGTTTCTCCGGGTCGTATTCTTTCTCCGGGTATCGCTCTTTCTGTATTGAATGCCTGACCGCGGTTGGTATTAGTGTCGCCTCTCTTTCTCTGTTGTCGGCTTGTTCTAGATGTGGCAGAGTAGGCGTTCCGCTTACATAGCCCCTTTTTCGGAGTAGTTCAGCATGGTTTCGCAGACGTTGCTGCGAAAAGTGCGATAGCTCCGGGTGTTTCTCGCACAACAGAGCATGCAGCTGTGCCATGTAACCCCGTTCAGAGGCCACACTCGCATCCTAGCACTCTAGCAAGTCGTGATTCAGTCGCTCCGTCCACCCAAAGGTCGCGAGATCCCGCCGATCCATCGCATTGAATCCATTTTCATTGGCTCTCCCAGCTCTAGATTGATCGGCATTGTTGGCCGACCCATTGTCGGGAGCCCTGCGCGTTCTGTTGTTTTGAACCGCACTTACTACAACTATGTTTGGTGTTGTCATTGTTGTTCCCACGAGAAGCTAGGGAAAGGGGTACGTCCATCCTTGTAGAGCCCCGCATGCAAGGATAAATCTGCGTACTCTGAGAGGTTTCCCGGTATCCCAGAGTCACTGTTCTAGACACCTCACCCAGGTGCCATTCAGCTTTCGGCACGGTTTTCACACCTCCGCTTGGGGGTTAATTCCTTCGAAACCACCCCTGGACAATTGTCCTCGAAGAAAGTACAAGGTCACTCATGTATTTTACATGGACGATCTTAAGATCTATGCTAAAAACAAAGAGCAGCTACATTTAGCTGTAGGGATTGTCGAACGATATACTAAGGAAATTGGAAAGGAATTTGGGTTAGACAAATGCGCCAAGGTTTATTTGAAGCGAGGAAAACTTAATGGCATCCCTGAATATTCTAAGCTCGTTGATAGAAGTGCTATACGACACCTTTGCGCTGGAGAGAATTATACATACCAGGGCGTGCCACAGAGCCGCATTCAGGATGTGACATCTATAAAGTATATTATCCGAAGCAGATCTGCAACGAACATGCTTGCCGTCCCGGTACTACTCTATTCATTTGGAGTAGTTCCATGGACGAAGAACGAGCTCAGATCTCTTGATATCGGGACAAGAAAGGTTATGCACATGAACAAAAGCATGCATCTCAAGTCTTCCGTTCCGCGACTGTACATCTCACGCCCTCAAGGGGATCGCGGAATATTGAGTCTTGAATGTCTTCACAACAGGATTATTCTGCATACGGCACATAGAGTTGCAAATGGAAGAGACACTCTTCTTAAAATGGTCAGGAATCACGAAGAAGTGGGCAAACGAGCATTTCTATACAAAGCAGCGGAGGAGGCTGCTGAAACAGTCGGACTTGACTTCAGTATTAGGGGTGAGCAAAATACATGAAATCTAATCTATCTCGAGTACTCACTCCTGAAAGCCCGGATTAAGAAAGCACAAGAGAAAAACTTTCGTGAACAGCTCCTCGATAAGAGGATGCACGGTATCTTCCACAGAAATGTGAAGGATCAGTCAATGTCTTGTGAGCTAACGTTTGCTTTCTTTAAATCGCCCGGATTGAAGTCTGGTACAGAGGGCTTTATTTTTCCATGCCAAGACGGGGTCATTTTCACCTTAACATACCGTCGCCACATTTTGAGCCAAGACATTCCCGATGATAGCTGCAGGGCGTGCCATGCACACCCCGAGCATTTAGCTCACATA
>NC_046665.1:24697436-24715667 GCF_010883055.1 Belonocnema kinseyi | reverse complement strand
ACAATATGCCAATTAGCACAAATAGTAAGTTCCGACAGTGCCTACAAGTGTGCCTACTGGCCGCTAAATGGCAATACCGGTTTCATATGTATACACCTGGTATATCTAAATAGCAGTAAATTTATACTTCGGAAACATAGAATGAAGTTTTCCATTAATAATAATACTTTATTTTGCATTTGATTAGCTATTTCCTGAGGTATCTCATATTATGAGAATAGTTTGACGAGTTTGGAAAAAGCACTTTTTTACATTTTTTGTATTTGCAGCATAAAAAAACATTTTTAATAAAATTTTTTATTTGTGCTTCTTTTGACAAACTAAATTTCCTTTAAAATGACCTATATTACTTTTAAATTCAGTGCATAGAATTCCGAAAATCACCCCAAGCAGACTTGGCATCTCATATTTGGCTACTCTCTCTCTCTCTCTCTCTCTCTCTCTCTCTCTCTCTCTCTCTATATATATATATATATATATATATATAGTATTATATATACATATATGTAATACTATATAATTATATAACATGCTATTTTAAATAACTATAAAAGATGTTTGAGTATAACGGAAAAGTTTAGGTAGACTGAACCTCAAATTATAATTTTGACTGTATATCTTAACTTACGACCCGTACGTAATTTCACGGTCGACGACGGAAAATTTACGCCCTGAATGTATTTCTTCATAGCGGACGCATGTTGAGGAAAAAAATGTATTTTTTACACAATTATGCTTATTTACTATGTGCCACACCGATCAAATAATTTCCATCATCGCAGGATGTATACCGAGTTTTGATTTAACTTTCATGATGTTGGTTATAACGAAAGCAGCTGCTTCTTCATCAGTATTAAAGTTTTTAGAAAAAACTCGCTGCAATGCTTTATCAGCTAGTATCCTATCTGCAACGTTTCTCGCTTCAATATTATCTCGATTTTTAATAAACAATATCGTGCTTCTTACAAGCAGCGTTCAGTGGGTTTATACCTGAATCACCGCGTGCTAAACGTACAGCTAACATAGTTCCAGGTCCAGAGTATTGGTATCCTGGTAAATGTAACTCGAAAGGTAATTTGTTAATAATTTTATTAACTAAACCTTGGCCTAGACGTTTCTTTCTGTGTACAAGCATACCCCACTCTAAGAAGTTTAGTTTGCGACTGAGAAGAAGTGTATGTAAGAGTTGTATTTATAGATTTAGCATGTACCGAGGAAAACTGATATTATATTCTTAACAAGCAACTTCATATTTGTACAGACTTAGCAGGCTATTTTTCAGTTGATTCATAACGCTATATACGCGCTATATTAATAGCTTTCTCGGCAGTCAGTCTCGAGCTGTGATTGAAGCTGCAACTGATCATCGACAGATTTAGGGAGGTGGACTCATTCATGTTAGCTATATGAAGGTTATCTTTCAACTGATCCGAAAGCTATATAAGCGCTGTACTTATAACTATCTTAACAGTCGATGTAAAAATGAGATTTAAGACACAGCCTGTCAAACTTCTGGTAGCAAGTATAGATTTGCTCTTTCAGTATAGACAGAAGAGGATGAAGCGTCATGGTAATCTACTATACGACAGTATTCGTGCCGTTTTTTGTGGTCCATCGAGTATCAAGTATCAATTCTTGAAAAAAGTAATGAATGATGTAGATGACATTGACATGTCAGACGTATGCCCACGTTTCTAAACATCTATGTTTGAGTGAATGATTACCGTGTAAGAATTTGCCTAAATTATGCGTAATTTTAGCTTATACTTTCTATATTCTCATATTTTTACTGGTATTGAATCCTTCTACTTCAGCATCGATCTTTCTTTAGAGTTCAGTTTATGTTTTTCTATTTGTAACGAATTTTGGAACGACTGAAAATGCCCAAACTTGAAATCTCTCTTAAAATGAATCATTAAGCAGACCGAGTCAGAGAAAGGTTCAGTGCAGATGTTGAGACCTGGCCGCGATAAGTGTTTATTGAGGCAGGGTTAGAGTCTCAAGAAAACGTGCCGATCTTCGAGTTTTCACTCCTTAACGAATTACCAAATGGACAAATTGCAACGTTGTCAATTTTCCATATTTTGAATGGTAGTTCGATTTTGTCTCTGGCAACATTGGAATCTAGCTGCACCTTTGCCTGTTCCTCAGCGGAGGACAGTCTTGTACTAACATTGAAACTAATACGATCTAGCTCAATCTAATATCTCCGTTCGTGTTTGTTAATATTTTTGTATTTAACCACTCAACTTGTATAGTGAATTTATGACTTTAAATAAATAGATTTTGACGAATGAATTTTCTTTAATCTGCATTTACCGGGCAAACAATCTAGTCCGGGATAATGTTAATTTATTACTTCTTTTTCGACAAGATTATAAAAATCTGAAACATATGTACAGTGATCATGTAAATACTGATATGAAATACAATCAGTTCGGAGAATTATGTTCAGCATGTTGGAATAAGGATAAATATGGATTTTTAGTTATAGATAAAGATATTAATTTAAATAATGGTAGCTATAGAAAAGGATTTGACTGTTTTATTATTCTATAAATAAGACTGCTTGGTTGTAAGTAAAGTTAGTTTTATGCGAGACATTAAAATATAAACATGTTTCATAAAGAGCAGGACGTGCTTCGTCAATTAGCAAAAGCAAGTGATGCTATTCGACAAAAACACTGCATGCTAAAGTTAGGCAAAGAAACTACAGATAATATTCTCAGTAAAATCTTAAGAACTATAGTTATAGTCCGAGATTCCGCTGCAAAATTCGACATATATAATGTTAATGCAAAAATAAAATTTTTAACTGTATCGTTATTAATTGACCACTGCTGTAAACGGTTGCCATAGTGATTTTAGTGCGAAGCTCAAAAAACAATTCCAAAACAGCGGTTATTTATGGAATTTTTTTTCCAATTTGCAAACATATTATTAAAGTATAATTTTTTTTAATGAAAAACTCAGTCCCTGCTTCAATATGACAATAGGTTGCCATAGTGTAACCCATGCTGAACCACAGTTGCCAGGTGATGCAATGCGGTTGCTGCCATGGCTCCGTTCGTGCAAAAAAGTTGTTCCTGGCTTTAAAAAAATTCGCGCGGCACAGCAAGACGACGACACGATCGTTTTCGACTATATTCGGATGGACATTTCCGTGGCAATTGCATCAGTATAGTTTAGTGCAAGTAATCCCTGCAAAGAAGAAGTGTTTTTTGTGCAAAAAAGGGATGATGGCGTCACAGAGTTTGATGAAGACTCTTTTACAAAATGTTGCCAAAGGTTGGCTTTCCGTCGTCACAAAAACCACTCACATTGAGATGTAGAATTGTATCGTGAAAATCTAAATGTAATCGGCAAATCCAATTAGGTTTAATAAAGATGTCATGAAGATTTCAAATGAACGTTCCTTTTTTTTGCATAAATGTCCAACCGAATCGTCATCAAACTCTGTGACGCCATCATCCCTTTTATCGAACAAAAAACACTTCTTCATTGCAGGGATTACTTGCACTAAATTATACTGACGCAATCGCCACGAAAATGGCCATCCGAATCTAATCGAAAAGGATCGTGTCGACGTCTTGCTGTGCCGCGCAAAGTTTTTTAAAGCAAGCAAAAACTTTTTTGCACCAAAGGTGGCATGGCAACCGCGTTGCATAATGATTGAAATTTTACGATCTTTATTTCTATAAAAAATTCATCCATTAACTCGATGTTGCGAAACGTTCAAAGGCAAGCCACCACTTTGAGCTGTCATCTGAGATTCAGCACGGGTTACACTATGGCAACCCATTGTTATATTAAAGCAATGACTGAGTTCTTCATTCCAAAAAAATATATTCTTTGACAATATGTTTGCAAATTTGAAAAAAAAAATTACACAAATAATTGCTGTTTTGGAATTGTTTTTTGAACTTTGCACTAAAATCACTATGGCAACCGTTTACAGCAGTATTCAATTAATAACAATACAGTTTAAAAAATTTAATTTTTGCATTAACATTATACATGTCGAATTTGGCAGCGGGATTTCGGACTATTACATCATTACAAAAATTATGAAATAAGTCTGATATGCCAGAAGGAGAAAATAAATACAGTGAACTCTACCGGCCGCGAATGTGTGTGCCTGCGATGGGTCAAAGGAGTGAGGGCAAGCGAACGAAGGAGAAATCGGTAAACGATAAGTGTCGTAGCGAGAAATGTTGCAGAATCTACTGTATATGACTAATAAGATGGGAAAAGACAAAGATGAAACAGAAAATTATCATATTTCCTTCACGCCTGCTATCGATGATCAAGATCATGATGCAACTATGGTTCAAGAAAACGATGAACCCACTGCAAATTATGACAAGTAAACAAATAAATTTATTGGACTATCAAATAAAAATAGAAAACAATATTGGGATATGGTTTACGGTGTACGAAAAGCTAATGATGGAACGTTCATAATTGGTGATAGACCAATAAGCTTTGATGGACAATATATCGAAAATAGTAAAAAAGTGTATCGGAAAAGTACTGGCTTGTTTGAACTTTTATTTAAACAAAAACGTGATGAAACTTATATAAGCCAGGATGCTAAAAAACGATGAAGAAATTATTATCGCTACAAATGTACATAGGAAGCATTATAGTCCCTCAAAACGCATTCATTCGAATAATACCCTAAAGCATAAGAATATTATACTGTCATTTTTTTAACATTAACAATTTTTCAACAAGTCGAGGTTCATTAAAGGAAAATTAACAATTAATGAGTTCGATACCTCAATTTTTAATAGCAAGAAAATATTCACGGTGAGACTACATCTATTGGGATGATCCTAACGAGCTAGTAGACCGCCTTCGAATACTCACTGTATCTCAAGCCGCAGGAAATCCAAGTAATAATAAGGAAATTATTTCTATCATCGAGGAACTGCGAGAAGCTAAAATCATATATTAAGACAGTGAAGCTAACTAAAGCGTCAAAATTAAAATGAGTATCGACGTCTTGAGACATTTTCTGAATCGAGCCGCGTCCACAAATCGTAGACCTCCTGGTATTCGTTTTAAATTTATCACTAACGGTAATTACGAGATTGATAAGAAAAGACTCTCTAACGTTCAAGACGTTGAAGAAGAGCTTGATACTGTTAATTTGAGACTTGTACAGCGTATTGTTCAAAATGAAATACGAATGCTTTATGAGGTAACATCATCTGTGCATAATGAAATAGATAACAATAATGTTATAATGAAAATTCTTAAAGAATCAATGAATGAGAAACTGAAAAATCTACAGATTGATACACAGCAAAAGTTGTCAATATGTAAGGCTGAACTCATTGCTCAACTAAACGCTCGACTGGACGCAGAGAAAGAGATAGTATTCACAGAGCTGCATAAACCTGACGAAAAAATTATCCCTGTGGTTATGTGGCAATGTGTGGTATAGATGAAACATGGCAGTCTGACTTGATTGAAATATCATATTCTCAAGCGAATAAGTCTTTCAAATACATGCTTACTGTTATCGGTATATTTTCAAAGTATGCCTGAGCAGTTCCTGCGAAAAGCAAGAATGGACATGATATTACTTAAGCCATGCAATCAATACTTGTACAGGGACGAGTTCCAAAAAACTTGCACACTGATCAAGGTAAGGAGTTTTACAACTTTGAATTTAAAGCTTTAATGCATAAGTATAGTATTAAACTGTACTCAACTTGTAGTAATTTAAAAGTGTCCATCATTGAACGATTTAATCGTACGCACAAGAATAAGATATGACCACAATTCAGCTTGCAAGGTCATCATCATCATCATCATCCATCATCCATCATCCATCATCCATCATCCATCATCCATCATCATCATCATCATCATCATCATCATCATCATCATCATCATCAATCCCGACAATATATTTTCTATCATTTTTACCATCTGGTAAATCTGGTAGAGCAGCTGCAGCTTCTTTTGTTCTAATGATGAGTAACTTACATTCATCTAGGAAGATGTTTCAATTCTGCTTTGCTAGTCTCTGTTGCTGCTTGCACGCCTTACGCTTTCCAGCAATTTTAAAGCTGGCCCCTGATGTTACTGCTGCCGTTTCTGCTGCTACTACTGCTACCTTTGCTGCTGCAGTTTATGTTATGAGGGTATTTATCAGATCAGTCTAACGAAGAAGCTGTGAATTAAACTGCACATGTGTAATAGTTTCCCTTTCGGGGTTTACTCGCCCCACCCCACCTCCACCAAGAAACTAAGTTCTAGAATATTCTGTTTGAGAATTGAACTGTGCATGCTGCTATCACTACTGCTGATGCTGTTGCTGGCTACATGTAAGAAGTGATACCAGTCGACCATGCTAGTGCGCTTTATACCCTCAGGTCCTCCCACTATCCACTCACTATCCCACTCCCAACTGTGTATGGTCGCGGGAAACCCCCACATTAAATGTATATAACGTAGGCGCATGCCACTTGTAGAAACAGAGGAATACGCGTGGACGTTCATGAAGTATCAGGGCGCAATGTGACAACACGCAGTTTGTCGTTAAGTGTGTACGGGCAGATAGAAAATAAATTTAACGGTCGATATTAGTACTGCAAGGAAGTACAGACTATTTGGACAGCGGTGCCATCCCTTATTAACAGCGATTAACCCTTGATTGATAAGGTATGGGAATATTTCTCTCTATCTCTATGACAGCCGGTAACTTATCACAGAACAGAACCATCCCTTTGTCAGTGGCGCCATCTTTTGGTGTCGGTAAGCCGCCGACCTGTTTCTTCACACTGACCAGAACCACCCTTTGCCAGTGGCGTCATCTATTGGTATTGGTAACTTGAAACGGTGGGGCCATCAGATGGTAAGTGACCTCGTAGCCGCCCCACTGTTTCTTAGCACGGAACAGAACCCCCCTTTGCCAGTGGCGCCATCTGCTGGTGTCAGTAACTTGCAGCGTTGGTGCCATCTGTCGGCAATTGGCGACGAAGAACCACCCCTTTGCCAGTGGCGCGAATTGCTGGGGCCGGTAACTTGCGAAGGTGGCGCCATCTTTCATCTAGTAGCCTCGTAGTCACCGACCTGTTTTACCGACCGTCAGTAATATACTAAGGAATAGAACCACCCTTTGTCAGTTGATCCCTACCTTATCAACGCGACGACGGCGTCATCTGTCGGGAAGGGCCTCTACTATACTACTGTTTACAAATAAATCTGGCGTCCATTCTTTTTTTATGGAAGGTGATGTTTTTCTCGTAGATCGATCATTCAGAGATTATGTCACCAATTTTTAGAATATCGATACGTTGTAAGAATCCTCATTTAGCTGAAGGCTAGAAAATCGTTCAATTTAAGTTGCTAAAATCTCACAACCTAATCGACTAGCTTCATTCGTCGAAAGCGAACGACTGGATAGACAGTCTGCAAACTTTCAGACTATGGATCAGAAGTTCAGCCATGAAGTTCAAGTCTACAGACATTTTGGACGCCTGTCTCTAAACTCTCGTGGTATTTATAATAGTGCCCCGATGTTAATTCATGCGCAAATACAATCTCGCATCTATAATAGCACAAAATAATTTATTTGTGTTCTCGTTGATCAAGATAAAAGTGCCCCAGAGGCAATATCAGGGCACTTTTGCCAGTACAAACGCGATAAAAGAACTTTTCGGTACTGTGTACATGTAATGACAGTCCTTTGGCTCGTAGGATGGTGCAGGTTTCAGTTCGAAATCAAAGAACCTGCCAAATTTTTGATTAATATCTTTGCGGTATTTGAAGAATCGGACGAAGATGATAATACATGAACATTTGAATTTCGAGAAAACAGTTTAAAGCGTAAATTACCGAAAAAATCTATATTCTCTTTTGAAATTTTAGTTTTGTGTCTATACGGGCACACCTTTCTCAGCCTGTGACGCCTAAAGCAGTGGTCGGCAAACTTTTTGCTTCATTTTCAGGTATGGTCAGGCTCCACCCGACTTAATTTTTTCTACTACTTTTCGGTCTATTCATGTACCTTAATGCGAGTGAGCTTACTCCAGCAAGGTTTTTTTGTCCACAGGCATGTCAAAGCAAGGAAATTTTAAAACTTTTAATTTTTTAACTAGCAATTTGAAAATAGCATTATCAGCATGCCAAATATATTACTTTTAAGTCACTGAACGTAAAATTACGAATTTTTTAATTTCACATTTTTTCCCATTTTATAACATAGGACCCCTAAGGAAAGGGATGATCTGGCCAAGCACGCAGGTACTGCCCTGAGAGTAGGTCACAGGGCAGCCAGGGCAGGCTACCCTGCCCAGGGCAAGAGCGTGCCGACCGCTTGCCTAAAGGACAGGCCGGGCAGCTTCGGCCCCATAGACTTTTTTCATGCCTTAGTGAGTACTTTTCATCAGTACAAGTTTCGTCTTGCGAGACCAGAGGATCACGACCTACAAGTACTTGGCATCCTTTTTTTCGTAAATAAAACGTTTGATAAGTGCAAAATACTTAAAAATATAAAAAGGGCTTTTTGATTTAAAAAATTACGAAACCAAAAAGTTACTTATAAGATAGGATACATATTATATTTAGCCTATGACTATAACGCTTAGCCAAGATTTTCACATGAAAGTCCAAGAGTTCGATAGCTCAGATGGTTCGAGTCTGTGTCATTAAGATTTTTTCAATCGTTTAAGCAACTGATTATATTCATAAATGACAATAAATTGGTATGCCTGTAATAAATTAAGTGTAATAATAAAAAACATTTTAAAAAAACCCTTTTTCGTTGTTATATTGCTCTAACAGATTTTACATCCATCCTTACATTTTTCTTACATTTCTTACATTTTCCGGAATTCTGATATTGTGTGGGCTCGGTACAACTCGAATCAAATAAAAAAACTTTGCATTTAAAAAAAGTATAAATTCAGCTTTATTGCAAAGGAATAGAGAGCAAAGACTTGAACGTCTTGACCGGTCAATGAGCAGTAAAGAACTGCCTTTTAGTGACGAATATCAAATGCCCATGTAATAGTTTAAACACGATTTTTAAACGTTTTTAAACTCGCAGAAATACAGGCTTCGAACGCCGAAATCTGATATCACTGCTTACACTTCGCAGAATTTTTGATATATCCAGAGAATTTTAGAGCACATAGCATCGACATGAGAGTTACAGAAAAGTATAACATTTGGTGGTCTGGTTATTAGGCAAACATATAGTCGCCACATATTGCCTCGGGATTTAGATATTGTTGAAACGTTCTATACATCAAGTAAAAGTGATTCATCACATCGTATAACCAGACCATTCTCACTTCCACCGAACTGTCTTCCATATCCGCTAGTCTTAAATTAGTTCAGCAAACTTTTTAAATTTTGTTTGTTCCGAGTAAAATTGAAGATTAACGTAAACATTCAACATAGAATATACAAAAATTTGGATAAAAAAAATTACTTCAATTTTACAACCAAGGCTTTGGATATTGAGGAGCTCGGTTTTTTATGTAGTAAACGTTATTGCAAGGAACTTGAATTTCCTGTTTCAAAACGAAGCTATAAAAACATCCCAAATTATGCAGGAGTACAACAAATATCAAAAACTGTAATAAAATATACTTTTATTCTATCACTTAAGTATTCTAGTAATACATATAAATATGAACAAAATATTGGAATTGAGTGAAGCATATTCCGTGGCTCTAATCTCGCATATTGTATCGCTGACGCGACATTATCAAAAATTTGTTCGCCTTTACTGCATGATTTATGATTGTAAGAGTGCACAAGCAAAACAGTTATGGAATTGCATTTTTCCATTTCCATTTGGACAATTACAACTTTCATGTATTTCCTCATGATACACTGTTAAAAATAATATTAAATTTAATATACCCATGTGTATTAAAATTAATATATCAAGCATATGAAATCGCCATTGAGAGCGCGTATATTAAATTTCATATACATTTATTTCAGTCACTTAAAAGAAAAATCATATAATTTCATTTTTCACAAATTGAAAATAATTTTAGCTGTAATTTTCGATTCTAAATAATAAAACATAATACCTTCTTCCTGGTAACCAAAAATAAAATTGGATTTCAAGTCGAAAAGTTCAATTAAGCAAATAAATAACAGAGTTAACCTACAATTAACTGTATTCGCCTTAAATTTGGACTATTTAGAACAAAATTAGAAGAAAAAAATTTCCCGTACATTGAACTTTGATTATAAATAAAAACTGAGTCGACGAATTCTAGATTACTAACTAAAATTGAGAATATTTGAACAGATTTAAAGAAATGAAAGCAGCTTGAGTTTTCATGCACATTGCTATACTGACATGTATATTAAATTTAATACACATGTATATTAAGTTCACTACACCAATGTATATTACATTTCAGTAGCGGTAGTGCATGTTTGCTTCACACACATGTATATTAAACCCCACGCAGATTTTTCTAACACTGTAAGTTAACAGTTTCAAATTTAAAACTACTTTTCAATGATAAAGTGTGCATTTTTAAGAATCAACTGATATCATGCTATCCAGGTTTTATTATCTAAGTTTCGGAAAAGCTCTTTTAAATCATTGCGCAAAATGATGCAAATCGTGACAATATGTCTGCACATCAAGGGCCAAACAATAATATCATTTGCATGGGATGAAACATAATATTTTTATAACGTGGAAAAATGTGATTTTTCACTATAAATGTATTTATATATAATTTTTTGTTTACAAATCTATTTAATTGAATCATGAAAACTTACGGTGAAAAATAATTGTTGTCTACAATTTTTTAATCGACAAATAAAAATAAACATTTTTCTTTTTATATCTAGTACATATTTTCTATCATACTATTTCTCATTTGTGAAAATTTAGTTGCATTCTTTTAATTCACTTAGAAATAATTATAGTTACAGGAAAAATTGAGAATGGGTGCGACGTCACAAGGCTCCACGAGCCTTTCAAATAAATTTGTAGCATGAATACTTTCAAGTTCTTGTTTTAACGGCAATGAACCTTATTTTCACTTAAAAAAATCATTTTGAAAAATATTGTTTTTAAATTTACTTTTTTCAAAAGTGCCCTCTGTGTGTAGAATTGCCCATATAAGTGTGGCACGAGGCGTCAGTGGGTTAGACAGCAACAAGCAGTCACGATTGTTCTTTCTTTGATGGCTACACGCGTGTGACACGAGGCATCAGTGTGTTAGACAGTAATGGAACGTTTCAATGATTTTTCGTTCTTCGGTAGACGAGTATTTCAAGACAATGATCCCAGCGGAGTTGCCTTGATTTGCGCTTGCTTGGATTTTATTGACGTTCATTAGCTACAGTCCGCGTCTGTATTAGAATTTTAAATACGTATGCTAGCCGGAGCCAATCAGCGCCGTTCTGTTCCAGCATGCACAAGTATTTTTGGATCACTGTTGGAAATGATAATCGAATCGAAATTCGAAGTCGATAATACGAGTCAGCGCTTCTACTCTACCACCACCTCGCCACTTCGTAACGTAGTGCAAGCTAAAGGAGTGTGAAGTAGACTACCGCACACTGGTCGGTAAACTCAAAAAGCTGGCCAAAATTAAAGGTGTTATCGGAATTCTATAATGTTTGGTATACTTAAGTTTTCGAGGTCGCTGATTACGATACTAGATTCATATTTTCTAAATTCAAGATGGCGGATCCAATATGGCGGACAAATTTTGGGGAGTCATTCATTCAATCTTTTTAAAACTCATACCGAGAAGTTGATTCTCAATCAAAAAGATTAATTTTCAATCAAAAAATATGAAGTTTCAATTCAAAACCTATATTAAACCAAAAATATGATAGTTCAGTTTTTAGTTAAAAAAATTTATTATCAACAAAAAAAATGGAATTTTGAACAACAAAAAATAGCCGAACTCTTTACTAAAACAGATAAATTTGTTTATCAAATACTTCAATCTTCAACGAAAAAAGCTCTTTTCTACCAAGAGGATTAATTTTTTACCAAAAAAGAACATTTTTTAAAAAAATAGTTAAATTATCAACTAAAAAAAGATCAATTATCAACCAAAAATGGTATAATCGAAGTTTCTCTTGAATAAATTAATTTTTAACGAACGCTAAAGGCATTTTGAACAAAATAATTGAAATTTTAATCAAAAAGATGAGTTTTCCACCAAGAAAGTTAATTTTATACAAAAATAGATGAATTTTTCACACAAAAAAAATCAATTTTTAATTCAAAATATTAATTTTTACCCAAAAATGGATAGTTAAATGTTCACTTCAATAAGATAATCTTGAAAAAAAGTATTTTTTTTAAATCCATAAATTTTCGAACAAATAGTAAATTATGCAACTGAAAAAGATAAAGCTTCTGATATCATTATTTTAGTTGAAAATTTAATTATTTTGTTGAAAATTAATCTTTTTGTTTGAACATCTTGCTAATTGGTGTAAAGATGAAAGTTTTTTTTATTAAGTTTTTGTTTAAGATTCATTATTTTAATTAAAAATTTATCTCTCTTTGGTTGCAATTTAACAATTTTATTGACAATACATTTTTTGGGCTGCCTTTAGGTATTCTTTTTTTTAAATAATAGTATTTTTTATTTAAAACATAAACTATTACATTTTTCTTGAGGATTTATTTTTTTGGTTAAATATTTATCTACTTCGCTAAAAGTTAAACTATTCTGTTAAAAATTATTGTTTTTGGTTGTAAATGTAACTATTTGACTGAAAATTCGTTAATTTTTTAAACTAAAAATTGAGCTATTATGATTTTTAGTGGTAAAATAATATTTTTTAGTTGAAAGTTTAAGTAAGGTAAACAAAATAGTCAAATTTTCAAAAACAGAGATGAATTTTTAACTAAATTTATTAATGTTTCAACTAGAAATAAAAATTTCCAACAAATAAAGAATTTTCAGTCCCCATGTAGAAATCGCCAATTTATTCCCAGTTTCCACGCTTGGGCCAGGCCCAGCCTGGTTCTAGCTTGTATTTCCTAGTGGGTAAACATAGCTCGAGCCCGACTAGATATCAGTGCTCAAGACGTGTGATAGTGTGATACGTATAAAGTGGACATTTTCAGATTTGATAAATTTTTCGAGCCAGGGCCAAGCTCGACGATCTAGTCTGGCCAACCAGGTTGGCCCTGGCCAGATTTAGCGTTTCATTCTAGCTTAACCCGGGCTTGATCACAAAGCCGGGACCTAGTTTTACCAGGCTTGTGTCCGGTTAGGCCCACGATGCAATTTGCACACGGGTCAAGAAAGAAAAAAAATTTATTACATTTTTCCCTTAATCAACCACCACCACAAACCACATTTTTCCCAACACCTTCACCCCACATGATAACTTTTCAGGTATTTCCTTTTTTAACGCCTTATTAAAGTACGTTAAATTGATGTTTTAAAATTTGCGAAGAAAAAGTAATATATACATTTACTAAATAATTTCATTAATTTGAATGTAGTTTTAAATGTAATAAATATTAGTTTCATTTTAATACATTTTATGTTTGATCAACAAAATATTTATTTTTTCATCAATTTTAATGTGAAAAGTCTACACTGAGAAAAAGTACTCTATAATCAAAAGTGCAGATGTTTTTGAATTCCGCATTATTAATACAATAGTTTATGTCAATAGTCCAATAAATTTTGCTTTGAGTGAAATAATTCGAGTTTTTGAATAAAAAATATAGTACTATAGATTAAAAGATTGACGATTATATGCAGCTCAAGTATATAAAATATAGAAAAGTCAATGTAGATTTATTTCAAGAAACTGTTGTATTTAAAGTCTTTAACATAATTTTGAATTAACAAAGTATCTTTTTATTTTCTAGAGAAAATTATCCCCACGAAACAAAGATACTTTCGATTTGTTAGTATCTACTGTAGTTACAACGAATGGCGCTTTATAATACACTTAAAAGTACAGTATCAGATCTACAGCATCTGTGATAGAAATAAAGTGAAATAAATTTGGAGTCATCTGTATATTCTATTATCAGATTAACATATGTATTTCTTTCTAAGGTAAAATTGTTTTATATAAAGAAATATCTTGTTGTATGAAACATAAGTGCATATGTTTTGAAAAATGTCGTAACTGCCTGAAAGGCATGGTAAAATTGAACAAAAAGTATTAAACCTCTTCAATCTATAAAATATTTTTAATGACTCATGAGCGTATACAAATGGGTTTAATTAACATATTTTCGAATATTCCTGAAAATTTTGAACACCATCAAATTGAGCTAGAAATATGTACCAAAAGCACTGAAACATATTTCTAGCCGAAGTGTTTGGTGTATTAGATTTGTCTTCAAGTTTGAACTTTGAAATTTGTCAGGCGTTGATCGAAAAATCCCGAAAACTAAAACCACAAAAATGATAAATTGCCAAAATATAAAAATCCGAATTGAAAAATTCCTGAATAATAAAATAATAAGATTTGTTTTTAATGGAATAAACAAATACTTTGATCAAATACACTTTTTTTAACATTTAAAACTTTATAAAATAATTTTGGGAATTTAAAATAACAATAATTAAAAATAATATATTTCTGACTGAGAAATTTTGTTCAAAAATGTGCATAGTATAAAAAAATTACAAATATTTTCTTAACAATCGAATTGTTAATTGAAGGAAAAATTAAAAAGAAGCTTTGAAGCAAATCAGTACTGATTTAAAACATAAGTTTTAAAATAAGTTAAGAACAGTTTGTTTGGAAAATGTTATTAGGTTCGGAGAAAATTGAGAGAGAAACTTCTTTTTTCTTTGGAGGAGCAAGTCTTTATATTTATTTCATTATACAATTTTTATACAATTATTGCTATTTCAAATTCAAGACATAATTTTCATATACATTAAACATTGATGAAAAATTTATTTGATACATATACCTATTTGATACATATATTAAGGTTTTTCCTAATTCGGAGATTTTTTACGGGGATTTTATTATTTAGCTTGAAACGATGTAAAATCTAAATTTTGCAAATATATATTTTTTTTAATTATCCAGAAATATTATCTATTTTTAATCAGTAATTACTTTTTGCAATTACAAAAAATAATTAAGGAAGACAAATGGAGTAGGGTGATACGGTTTAGAACAGGAGAAGGAGTGAGAGCTTGTAAATATTGGATGGATGACGAAGACACAGAGTGATGAGGATGAAGAAATTGGAAGAAGTAAGGGAAGGCAAAGGGAATAGGGCAGAGCCAATCGGTTGATCCTGAAAAAGGAAATTAAAAAGCAAAAGTTAAATCCGAAATCGTGGAAAATGTTTGTTTTTTATGGTAAGAGGAAACGAAAGCCCTGGAAGATCGCTCATTACTAGAATTATTAGCATCATGTTTTATCGTTATTATTTAATTGAATTTTTAAGTAAGGCGAAACATTAGAAGATAAGCAGCTGATAACTTAGATTAAGGATGGAATGTAAATTTTATATACAGGGAGCGGAGGCCCTTAAACCCGTAAAAGGGAGAGATTGAATATGTATGCATACATACATATATACATACTTTTTGCAATTATTAATTTAGCAAACATCTTTAATATAGATTATTGGTTTCGAAAACATAACTTACATTTATTAATTCACTATTTAACTCTTATTCCCAGAAAGGATTGTTTATATCTACAAGTTTTAACTATAATTGAATTCTTTTTGAAATTTATATTAATTTTATTATGCCTTTTTATACTTCTATTTAAAAAAGAGAAATGTTTTAAAAAATTACCGAGATGCAAGCTTTTCAAATTTTTGGTTCTTGAGAAAAATATTTTCGGGTAATAATCGTCGTGAAAACATTTGAAATATAAAGTTTTTCGAGAACGAGAGCAATAAATTACGATAAAATACGATTATGCAAATAAATAAATCGAAAAGTGTCTGCATGATAGTTATTTCCCAATAATTTCACTATTTTGGAGAAAAAAAATTTCGATCGCCAGGTGAGCATTAAAAATTATTATTTGCCATATGTTTAATGTGAAAAATATAAAAAATAAAAATGCCGACAAAAAGATTTGAACTAGCGGCAGCCTGTTCCTTAGATAGGCCCTTTACCACTGGACCGGCAGTGGTCTGGAATAGGAATTTACTGTTCATAATCGCCCACAGGTCATATTTTTTAACCGATTTAGAAGTTTTTTTTAGAAATGCTCAGCAATTAATTTTTAAGAGAATTGTGGTTTGCTTTTAATAATATTTAACTTAATTATTATAAACAATTTCTATAAACAAATTCTTTATAAACGAGTTTTTCTCAAAGCTGAATTGATTTTTCTGATCAAAAGTGATTCACAATTGTCTTTAAAGCCATTTATATACTTTAAGCTTGAGCAAACATGAACAATATAGATTGTTTATAACAATTTAGTTAAATAAGTCTCCTAATCGGCCGTTTCCTCGTAGAAAAAAATGTTTTTTTCTTCAATAATTATTAGAGTGACATTTATTGTGGTGACTAACCAACGAACTGTCCATAGCAATAATGCTGTACTTGCGTTTTTAGAAGTCACCTATCTTTCATTTGTTTTATGCAACTTCCTGAAAAATAAATGAGGAACAAGTGGAAATAAGGTGCAATAACGCTGTACTTGCGTATTCAGAAGTCACTTATCTTTCATTTGTTTTGTACGCAACTTCATGAAAAACAAATGAAGAACAAGTGACTCTCAACTAAAAAATACAGTTCCAGGTTCACCGCTAGGTGGGTATCTCTCGCACGCGCTCTCGCAAGAGAAATCATAATTTTCGTTTATATAACTGAGAGAGGCTGCGTTGAAATTATCTTTATTTGATTTGCTTTCGGCGTCATTTTAAAATATCTTCTGCAGGTTTGTACATTTCAATTGTTTGTATTATAATTTCTAAAAAAAAAATGGAAACTCTCAAGGTAGGTGACATGGGTACATGGGAAAAGTTATGGAGAATTTTATGTTGCCAATTGGCATGTATTCCGAAGAAGCTTCTGAAGCAAGGAACAAGGATATCAAGTACATTCGACAGTTCAACACACGAAAAATCTCTTGATTGCATACTATGCACGACCTAATTCACAAACTCCTTGAGTCCTCAGATCTTTTCATTGCATCCTTGAAGCCTGAATGGGAAAAAGTTGAAGTTGAACTTGATCAAGAACTCGATGAACTAATAGAACAATTCGAATCTAAAAATGATTCGAGTTCTGAATCGTAATTTATTCATATAATTATTTTATTTATAATAATCTCATTATTATTATAAGTATCAATTTTTTCATATCCAATTTTGGAATCACTGTTAGTTTATTGTCGGATAATTTCAGTGGAAAACCGTCCTTTTTGCATGTAAAAAAAAATAAATCATACTTGTGTTTAAAAAATTGTTCATATAAATTATTCTTCATTTAATTTCATTGGTTAGTCACCGGAATAAATGTAACTCTAACAATTATTGAAGAAAAAAACATTTTTTCCTACGAGAAAACGGCCAATTAGGAGACTTGTTTAACTAAATTGTTATAAAAAATGTATATTGTTAATGTTTGATAAAGCTTAAAGTATATAAATAGCTTTAAAAACAATTTTGAATCACTTTTGTTCAGAAAAATCAATTCAGCTATGAGAAAAACTCGTTTATACAAATTATGACTCTTATGAAAAATATTAGCAACTAGCGTGAAATAAACGATTTTTTCTATGATAAAAAACACTAATAAGAATTTGTTTATAAAAATTGTTTATAATAATGAAGTTACACATTATTAAAATTAATTATGTTCTATGAATGCACTTGCAATAATTCCGGCTGATAGTGAGTTTCTATCTGTATTTTTACTTGAGATAAAAATTCACAAAGCTAAAATGGTGAATTTTGTCACTGTTTGTGTTTATATATTGTTGCTCTGTGAAAAAATTTTAAAAAAACAAACCACAATTCTCATAAAAATTAATTGCTGAGCATTTCTAAAAAAAAAAACTTTTAAATCGGTTAAGAAATACGACCTGTGGACGATTATGAACAGTAAATTCCTATTCCAGACCAGTGTGCGGTGCGGTGGCGCAGACTGAAAAAAGCCGGTAGACATTTGGTAGCCCCGGCGACTGTGATTTTCGTTTGAATAAATTAGAAATGAAATTGATACGTAATTGTCAGTGTAATGTTGATTTAAATGATATTAAAAATTATTGCCTGACTTTGTAAAAAAATATTCA
>NC_046665.1:24695966-24697336 GCF_010883055.1 Belonocnema kinseyi | reverse complement strand
TAAAAACATGTAAACTCAGAAGATGTGGACTGTGACTGCACCATATATCTAGTCGGGAGTGGTGCTGACTGAAAACAGATGATTTGGAGCGATTCGCGCGCCGTATGTTTGTCATTCTAAGGACTTATTGAACTACCCTCGTAGTTTTGCGTTCTTAAGTGCAAGTATTAAATGGATTTTATTTTTATCAAAAAATTTAGGAGGCTCGAAGCCCTGATAACAATGATTCATTTAATATGTAAGCAAATGTTAGTAAAGAAAGAAAATATTAATACCTGCCAAACACAACCTCAACTAACCTTTCTACTGAATCACTTTTTTTTCTTTTAAAGATTGTTTTCTATATTTTATCCATCGTTTAAGCTGTTTAACACTGCGCTCTTCCACCGATTTGTGCACTAATTTTTCTCCTGGAACATCATCTTCCGTGATTTTTTCCGGATTTTTAAACATTTGTTTCAAGCCGAAAGATGTCAACATATGTAAATAATGGGCTTGCTCGCCACACCTTTCGCACTTTTTTTTCTGAATATACTTTAAAATTTTTTGTCTTTAAACTCGGATTTATTTACACATTTATTTTTCGTTGTTATTTTTATTTACATTATTTTCCATACATTTCGACACAAAACTGTTCGAAAAATACGGAAAAGGCGTAAAATCCTGGCACGTGCACATTGTCGACGTCTAGAATAAAAATGTCTATTCTGAAGCCGAGTTAATATTGAAGATTTCAGCTAATAATTTTTATAATTTCGAAGTCAAATATCACAAAAAATGTATACTTTAACATTCTATAGTAGCGGAGACGAAATTTTCAGGGTCGCTGAACACTCAGCTTATAAGAATAATTCGCCGCTTCTTACCTCTCATCATTTGAATTTCAGATTCATCGTTGCAATGTTTATAATCACACGGATTTGCGATTTTCGTTGCAGTCAGTCAAAAGCGTTTGATTTCCATATTAAGTAAAACAACAGATTTTATCACCAATTAATTATATACAACCTGCAGATATTTATTTAATTAATTAAGATCGAAGTACACCCTACCGAAAGAAATCTTTGAGTTTTCTTTAGCGAAATAGCTTGGCCCATGTGAGTCTATAAACAAAGTCGATTTGAAACAAAATAGTCTCGGACATAGTTTGAGAGATTTGGGTCCTTTTCAAGATCCTTTTAGTGGTCGTTTTAAGAGTGGTGCGACGGTGATATAATGTTCCTTTTGTACTCGTCACGTACCGGGCGGGCAGAGTTATTTACATTAGGTGGTCGTGGCTAATCCGCTCTCCCTTTTTAAATTTCTCTTCAAATTATTAACACTTTTTTTTAATTGATGAATTTTCTCATTATACTTATTTATAATTATAA
>NC_046665.1:24692465-24695866 GCF_010883055.1 Belonocnema kinseyi | reverse complement strand
GTTTTTGGAGTCGCTAATTACGAATCTGGCATCCGTTGAACTCTATCGCTTCAGGTTCAAGGTCATTTGAAGGTCAAATCGAGAAAAACCGGTAAAAAAATATGTTATAGGTTTTTGGGGTCGCTGATTACGAACCTGGTGGTCATGACGCGATAAAGGTCAGCGGACACCAGGTTCGTAATCAGCGACCCTAAAAACCTATAACATATTTTTTTAAAAATTTTTTTACCGTTTTTTCTCGATTTGACCTTCAAATGATCTTGAACCTGAAGCGATAGAGTTCAACGGATGCCAGATTCGTAATTAGCGACTCACAAAACCTATAACGTATTTTTTTGGATTTTTTTACCGTTTTCTCTCGATTTGACCTTCCAATGACCTTGAACCTGACGCGATAAAAGTCAAAGGACGCCAGATTTGTATTCGGCGACCCCGAAAACCATAGTAAACCCGAGCTAACCTCAGAATACATGTTTAAGAGTGTCCGTTTAGCGTGCAATCGACTCGGGATACTTATAAGATACTACCATGATTTTTTCAGATTTTTTGGTACAAAAATAAATTAGGCCAAAAACCGACCTTACCGACCCTCCCCCTTTCCTCACTTTTCATCGTATTTTCAGATCTGTAAGCTACAAATAATTTTTTGGAATGTTACTTTTCGGCTCATTAACGTACAACATTTGCACCTTTAAAATGATACCTCTTTCATTACCCTACCATTTTTTCTTCACATACTTATTTAACGTCAAAGCCAGAGAACTCGAATTTTCTCGCCGATAGTAGTCCGATAGCGCTGCCATGGCGCATGAGGCTGGTAAGCTAGAAGGCTAATTTCTCACTCCATGTAGGAAGAGTTTTTAAGTAAACTGAATTTTGCAGGGTATCAAGAGAATGAAAGTTCATGCAATTTTGCTATATTATATCATTATAGAAAAATATAAGGAACGTAATTCTTATTAAGACTTCTTGCGCAATTTTGTTGCAAAATTTTCTTAAAGTTTATGTTCGTTTAAAAAATGTGCTTTCAAATTTACGTAAGTTTAACAGATATTGAGGAATTTTAAAACGATTTAAAAATAAATAAAAATTGTGAAGATTTTTGTTGTTTAATTTTGTAAGGTTTCACGGAAATGAAAAAAATTCTTTTACGTTCCTAGCAATAAAGTAAATTTTTTATTGCCAAAAATTAATTTCAGGCGATTATTTTTAAAATATTTCAAAAATTAAAAAGATTTAAAAAATTATCAAAGTATCTAAAAAAGTTAAGGAAAATTTTTTTTTATTTTACAGAAGTTAAGAAAATCAGTAAAATTTTTTGAAGATACGAAGATTAGAAGGTCTGACAAGATTTAAAAAAAAAATTATTTTCCTGATATGTGTGTGAAAATTTTTAATGATTTTATTTTGAAAAATGAAATTTAAAAGAAAATTAAAGAAGACTTTTAAACACATTAAAGATTTCCTAAAATTTCGAAAAACAGTGTTGAAGGTTTTTAAAGCAAAATGTTTCAATTCACTATGATTAAAAAGTTTAAAAAATGTAAATAATCGAATAAATTCAAGAAATATTTAGTAGAATTAATGAAGTTCAAAAATAATTTAAACATTAGTAGAGTTTCAGAAAGTAGGGTAAACCTATTTAAAAAAACATAACAATCTAAAAATTCTTGTAGAAGAAAAAAAAGATGCGCCTGGAAATTGTGTACAATTGTCATACTTTAAAAATAAAATTCTAATTATTTTTGTAAAAATTATTTTCAGCACATTTCTTCTCAGGCTGAATCCCTACAAGAGGTCCAAATATTTTCAATAAAAATAAGTAATGAAATAAATTTTGAAAAATTCAAAAAGAAGAGACATCCCTGTATGCTTAAAGATATAATTTGTGTACTTAGAATAAGTTCTATGCAATTTAAAAAAACGTTTATTTTAACTACATATAAAATTAGTTAAATTATTTATAAAAATTGGAAACATTTAAGAATTTTAGTATTAGAATGCACTTAAAATTTAAGATTTTTGTATTTAATTTTGATAAGATATAATAGATATAAAGTAAAGACGTTTACTATGTAGTCAAAGGCTTCGAGACTCAGAAGACGTGCGCAAAATGTACGCATAACCAAATTATGAAAAAAGCTTATGTTCCCCAGGATTCACCGCGTATTTCAAATAAATAATTAGTTACGAATTAAAAACAATAGAACACAATATTAGAATGTGCTTATAAAAATTCTCGGGATGTGGTTTCTTTGGGAAATTTTTCTTAAATCTTTGTTTGCGAAATCTTTTTTATTCCTTGAAATCATAGAATTATTTGAAATCTATAATTAGCAAAAAAAAACTTCTAAAATGTTTTGAAACCTTTACAAATTTTCCAAATGTTTTAAAGTCTTTGAAATCTGGTGAACTGTAACCTTTTCAAAATCTTTGAAACCCTTTAAATCTTTTAAAAGTTTAAAAATATTTGTCAAATTGTTATGAAATATTTAAAATCTGATAAACACGCCTTTACAAAATGTTTAAAATCCTTTAAAATGTTTTAAAATCTTTGAAACATTTTGAAATCTTTATTAATGTTTTGAAATGTGGTGTATACTCAAAAAACGAGTGGTGAAACTCTTGAAAATTTCGTTATATGGCCATATCTCATTCTAATAGACCTTTTCATTCTAGACGTCGGCAGTGCGCACATGCCGAAATTTTACGCCATTTCCGTATTTTTCGAACAGTTTTGTGTCGAAATGTATAGAAAATATTGTTAATAAAAACAAGAACAAAAAATTAATTTGTAAATAACAGAGATTTTTAAGGTAGAACATTTTTAAGTCTATTTAAAAAAAAACGGTGAAAAAAGTGCAAAGAGTGCGGCGACCAAAGCCATTATTTGCATCTGTTGGCACCTGTCATCTTCCAAAAATGCTTAAAAATTCGGCGGAACTCACGGAAGATGATGTTCCAGGTGCAAAATCAGTGCACGAATCTGTAGAAGCGCACAGTATTGAGCAGCTGAAACGATGTCCTAAATGTAGAAAACCACCATTAAAAGGAAAAAAACGTGATTTAGTGGAAAGGCAGGTATAAATATTTTCTTTTATACAAGATCTGCAGTTCAGAACTTTGTTTGAGTAAATATTTAATATTCATACAAATATAAAATAACACAATATTATATTTTCTACCTCTCTTTTTCAAGTTTAGACAATTAAAAGCCATTTGTTAGTGATTTCCTGGTATAAGGAATGTAGTAACAAATTTTCCTTCTCTCATATAAACTGGATATAAATACATGAATATAATACGAGGGTAGTTCAATAAGTCCTTAGAATGAAGTATAAAAACAATTTTTTTTGTGTAAATTTTTTTTTATTTTTCAACATAATCTCCTTGGAGCTCTA
>NC_046665.1:24689147-24692365 GCF_010883055.1 Belonocnema kinseyi | reverse complement strand
CGAATTATTATGTTTTAGGCTGTTAACTATGAAATTAAAAAAAATCTACTTCTAAATTTTAATCCGAAAGCTTAACAAAGGACCCTTGAGTGTCGGCTACTGCTACTCTATTGAGATAGCCTCTCTGCTTGTTATTTATGATCGAATTCTTATTTCAATTTCGGAAAGGATATTTTTAAAGCCTTCAGATCATTTAAACGAGCTTCCTGGACCTTTAAAAATATCTACCTGAGTACCTGCGGAGAATTTCTTTGAGATTCTTTGACCTAAATAATTTTTAGTATATACTTAAAGATTCTTTTCGGTAGGGCAAAACGATTTTCACAATTGTCAAACGTCAAATATCACTCATATACCATTACATTAGGGAAAACCAACGCCAATTTTTAAGAAAGTACTTAATGCACGTCCCGAATGTAATTATGAACAATTTTAATGTTGTTTTACATTTTTTTTTTAATTCGTAACTAATTATTTATTTGAAATGCGTGGTGAATCCTAGGGAACATAACCTTATTTCAGAATCTGGTTATACGTAAATTTTGCGCAAGTCTTCTGAGTCTCGAAGCTTTTGACCAATCGGTGCAAGATCTCGAGCGCGGGAGATTTGGAAACCGAATTAAAATCGCCTATATAGTACTTTTTTGCATTACACAAATGCAAGACGGGTTGCATTGCATGCTAGAGTTTATATAATTATATTCCCAATGACTACATAGTAAACGTCTTTACTGTATATGTAAAATAAATAAATTATAATAAAAGTCGATAAACGAAGGACTTTCACACTTTTTGTTTGCGAAAAAGAGATTCCTCAAATCTTAATTGTGAATAGTAAGGGAACTGCAGTCAATTAAACATTCATAATTAATAAAATATTTTGATTTTTCCCTTCAACACAATAGACTTATCATTTGATAAAAATGTGGTGAAAATTTTTCTTTTAAGGTGGTGTGGAAAGGAGTTTTATTGAAAAATGTGTGGGATTTTCTAACAGACAACTGTATGAAGTTCTGACCTTTCTTATTTTTCTTTTTAAGTGTATATTAATCTGATTCATGTTTAGGGCAAAATCATATGCTGAAAAACGATAAAAGAAATATATATTTCTGAAACTGGTCTATAAGGTTAAAGCCAAATCTGTACAAGCGTTTGTTAACATTTTTTCAATTTCTTGTTGTATAATTTTTACATAGTGTTTTACTAACTAATAGATATTTTTATAATTTTATTTCTGAAATCTATTCCTTAAGCAAACATATTAAAATAAAATTTAGGAATATTTATGAAATTATGATTATTTTTCATTTTTAAAATTAATGCATATAGAGTATAGTTTTTATATGAAATTTCACAATGGTTTTTTGTACCATGTTTGACCCCAGGGCAGAATAAAGAAGAATATTCTAAACGTATATTCCTTACACTGTTAAAAATTTCTATAGCGATTTTACTATAAATGTATTGGAAGCAATATGCATATACGTGTGGTAAATTTAATATACCATGTTCTTGTAAAATAATATACATGTATAGTAAAATAGATTGCATAAAAGTTGAAAGTTCTTTGATGTATTCAAATCTTGTCAAATATTTCAAACTAAAATAATAACCTACAATTCATCGACTAAATTCTTATCTATAATCAAAGTGCAACGCACGGGTGGGGTTTACATCAAAATTCACTGCCAATGTCAGAATTTGTACGTGAGTACTGCTGCTTTTAGGTTAGGCGTCTTAATTATGTACTTAATTGATTTTATCCACTTGAAACCCAGTATAATTTATGTTCAACTAGAAACAAATATAATGCTTTATTATTTAGAATTAAACATTACTGCCAAAATTATCTTTAATTTATGTAAAGTGAAATTACCTGGCTCTTCTATGAATTGATCAATATACATGTATATTAAATTTACTACGCAGCCTCTTAATAACTATTCCATAGACCGAGTTCTTAGATTTACTATATAAATGTATAGTAAATGTATATTAAAATAGCAAACATTTTTAACAGTGTAGTTATTAAGATACTATACAAAAAGGTACTTTTAGAATGGTTTTCTCCTTTTAAAATAACGATATATTTCTTCATAAAATAAAATTTGTTAAATTCATTTTACAATTATTCACAATTACAATTATTTTACAATGGAAATCTAACTGTAAACGCTAAATTTTGCAATATTGAGATAAGTATCTTAAGACATTTAAGGTTTCGTAAAGTTTTCATATATTCAGAATATTTAAAGTTGAAAATTTAACGATTTTGTTAAACTTTTTTTTAAAATTATTTTTGCAGTTGAAAATGCATCCTTTTCTAATAGAGAATGATTCTTCTTGTTTAAAAATTGATTTTTTAGTTCATAATTTAAATTTTTTTTTGAAAATTCGCTTTTTTTAGTTAAAAAATAATCTTTTCATACTGAAAATTTAACTGTATCATTTTTAGTTCAAAATTTTTTTTATTTGAAAATTTGTTTTATTTTTCCTTGAAAATTGAACTTTCTCAGTTAAAAATTAATCTTTTTTGGAAGAAAATTATTCTTCTTGTTAGAAATTCATCTATTTTAATTAAAAATTAATTTCTTTGGTTGAAAATGCATTTTTTGATCAAACTTCTTTTCCTTTGGTATAAAATGGTTTAAAGTGAAACCATACAAAATTTTAAACAAATTGATACAAGCTTTAGTTATTTTTCAATCGTTTAAAAATTTCTGAATATCTCCTAAACTTACTCAAATTGGAAAGCACATTTTTTAAACCAACATAAACTTTTAAGAAAATTGGGCAACAAAAATGCACGAGAAGGCTAGATAAGAATTAAGTTTTTTATTTTTTCTAAAATTATATGCAACATGGCAAAATTACAAAAATTTTTACACGCTCTTTTACACCCCTTTTAAATTAAAAAAAAAGTCATATCAAAATGTTGTGTCCTTTTTGAATTTTCTTTCAGAATTCATTTCATTCCATTTTTGGTAAAAATGTATATTTTTAAACTGAAAATTCATTTTTTACATCGAAAATTAAACTTTTTTGCACAAAATTAAATTTTTTATCTGAAAATGTACCTATTCTATTTTTGGTTAAATACTTATGTTCTAGTTTTGATAATCATTTTTAAAGTTGAAAATTTAACGATTTTTTCAAAGCTTTTTTAAAGTATTTTTACATTCTCATCAGAGAAGGTATTAGATTGGTGTAAAATTTGA
>NC_046665.1:24687997-24689137 GCF_010883055.1 Belonocnema kinseyi | reverse complement strand
ACCAGTTTTTGTCAAATGTCCACGTTTTGAGATCCCCTGAATCCGAAAAAAAGGGTTTTACGAATGTGTCTGTCTGTATGTTAGTATATATGTCTGTCTGCCTGTGAACACGATAACTTTTGAAAAAATGTATCTATTAGATTGCCCTTTGGTACACTCGTTTAGTTTTTGAGACCACTTTTTTAAAAATTCAAAAATTCTCTGTACGGTTATTCATACAATTCAAAAAATTTAACAAATTTATCCTTCTGACTTTTTTTTATAAAAAGAAAATTATCAGAGTAGGAGCATTTTCAAAATCCAAAAAAAAAACAACTAAAATGAAAATTTTAAGCCAAACAACGCATGATATGATAAAAGTCAAGAGAAGAAAAACTTTGCTTTTTGAAAGCCCTATAAGATTATGATAACAACTTTTTTAATTTCGTCGAAAAGTTGAAAATTCCAAATTTGATCGTACCAAAAATGTTTGAAAACACATTTTTTCACGATTAAAAAATTCTATGTACGGTTTTTCATAGTACTCAGAAACTCAAACAATTTATCCCCATGACTTTTTTCTATAAAAATAAAATTATCAGAGTTAGAGCGTTTTCAAAATCCAAAAAAAAAAAACTAAAATGATATGAAAAAAGTCAAGAGAAGAAAAACTTTGCTTTTTGAAAGCCCTACAAGACTGTGATAGCAACTTTTTTAATTTGGTCGAGAAGTTGAACACTCCAAATTTAATCGTATCAATAATAATGGAAAATCCAAAAATTCAATTTTTTGGTCACTATGCAAGATACGAAAAAAAATGAAAAAGCTCAAATTGTGCGACCTCGAAAGAACTAAAAATTAAGAATGAATCACTTTTCGATATAAGCTACGAGAAGAAATGAGACAAAACATGTTTATCCAAAAAAGAACTATAATTTTTCATAGGACAGTTAGTTTTTGCTTTAGTCGTAAAAAATAACATGCAAAATAAAAATATTAAATTTGTTTGAAAAGACGACACAAGGTATGAACTTAAATTACCAGACAAAAGTTTTTCGCCAAAGATCGATAAAATTATTAATTATTTTTCGATAGGACGAGTAGATTTTCTTTTAATCGTAAAACATAAGATTAAAAATAAAAAAATTAACTTTTTGGAAA